>NC_090646.1:650652734-650952734 GCF_040937935.1 Hyperolius riggenbachi
AATGTTTGCCCGCATTGCGTTAATTTTCTGGTGAAATGTTTGCCCGCATTGCGTTAATTTTCTGGTGAAATGTTTGCCCGCATTGCGTTTATTGTCTGGTGAAATGTTTGCCCGCATTGCGTTAATTTTCTGGTGACATGTTTGCCCGCATTGCGTTTATTTTGTACTGACATGTTGCCCGCATTGCGTTTACTTTGTACTGACATGTTTGCCCGCATTGCGTTTATTTTGTACTGACATGTTTGCCCGCATTGCATTTATTTTATACTGACATGTTGCCCGCATTGCATTTATTTTGTGCTGACATGTTGCCCATTGCGTTTATTTTCTGGTGTCCGGGGTAACTGTTGCTGCATTTATTATTTAATGGTCATAGATGGCTATGTTTGCTGCTTTGTGGTTACGGTATACTATTAGCATCACACAGTTTCTGCACACCCATGAAGCAAAGTCTCGTTTGACCACATCATGGCGTAAACACTGCTTTCTTATGCCTCGCTGTTACATCATTACGTTAGCTCCGCCCATACAATGTCATGGCCGTGCCCATTTTTCGCCCCCTCCCCCCAGTCTTCGTCGCTGCGCGCTCCTCAGTCCTCCCCACTTTTCGCGATTTTAAAAAGTGTAATCAATTTGCCAGCTGTTGTGTAGCGATTAGCGTTTTTTATTCTGATGTGTGCAGTAATGTAAAAACGCTAGCAAAATCGCTCTGTGTAAGTTTTGACGAGCGATTACGCCAACGTTTATATACTTTACATTGCAGAAACGCTAACGCTCAAAAATGCTGCATGTTCTGCGTTTGAGATTTTGGTAATTGCAATCGCTCCAGTGGAATTTGGCCCATCCATTAACATTAGCTGAACGTTTAGGGAAATCGTTAGTGGGTTTCAGCCCTTAAAGAGAATCTGTATTGTTAAAATCGCACAAAAGTAAACATACCAGTGCGTTAGGGGACATCTCCTATTACCCTCTGTCACAATTTCGCTGCTCCCCGCCGCATTAAAAGTGGTTAAAAACAGTTTTAAAAAGTTTGTTTATAAACAAACAAAATGGCCACCAAAACAGAAAGTAGGTTGATGTACAGTATGTCCACACATAGAAAATACATCCATACACAAGCAGGCTGTATACAGCATTCCTTTTGAATCTCAAGAGATCATTTGTGTGTTTCTTTCCCCCCTGAGGGGGGAGATGCATCACAGAACCACAACACTGAAGAACTTGGCAGCCTTCCAGACACAGGCTGACAAGTCTGACAAGGGAAAGATACATTGATTTATTACAGAGACTGTGATAGTACAAAGTGCTGCAGTAAGCCAGAACACATTAGAATAGCTTTTGGAACTTGTAGGATGATAAAAAACAGGATGCAATTTTTGTTACGGAGTCTCTTTAACCACCCTGGCGTTCTATTAAGATCGCCAGGGCAGCTGCATGAGGGTTTTTTTTAAATAAAAAAAAAAATATTTCATGCAGCCAACTGAAAGTTGGCTGCATGAAAGCCCACTAGATGGCGCTCCGGAGGCGTTCTTCTGATCGCCTCCGGCGCCCAGAATAAACAAGGAAGGCCGCAATGAGCGGCCTTCCTTGTTTTGCTTAGATCGTCGCCATAGCGACGAGCGGAGTGACGTCATGGACGTCAGCCGACGTCCTGACGTCTGCCGCCTCCGATCCAGCCCTTAGCGCTGGCCGGAACTATTTGTTCCGGCTGCGCAGGGCTCAGGCGGCTGGGGGGACCCTCTTTCGCCGCTGCTCGCGGCGGATCGCCGCAGAGCGGCGGCGATCGGGCAGCACACGCGGCTGGCAAAGTGCCGGCTGCGTGTGCTGCTCTTTATTTCATGTAAATCGGCCCAGCAGGGCCTGAGCGGCACCCTCTGGCGGTAATGGACGAGCTGAGCTCGTCCATACCGCTAAGGTGGTTAAAGTGGATCCGAGATAAACTTTTACTCATTGCATAATTGTGTTCCTTTCATATAGTTTATAGGGCTTTCCTCAAGCCAAATACTTTTTTGTTTTGTTTTAATGCTCTAATTCCCTATAAACTAAATAAACCACGCCCACAGGTTTTTAGAGAGCCTTGGCAGTAGCAAGGGCTTATGGGAGCTCAGTCTGGGCAGGAGGAGGTTACTAGCCAGAGATTTCAGAGGTAGAGGGGAGGAGGAGAGGGGACTGAATTTGTCACATTACACACAGGCAAGCTGATAGCATCTCCCGCCCTCAGGCCTGTGACAAACAGAACATGGCTGCCCTTGTATCACAGGAAGAAATAAATATAAACTGTTGAAGCTGTTTGCAGCTAGATTTGCTGTATAAACTATCTAAACTTTAGATAAGATATATAGACAAGTTACTTGTTATAGTTAGTTTTGTCATCTCGGATCCGCTTTAATAATCTATAAAATGAATATTGTAAAAAATAAGCAATTTTATTCATTCCATTATTTTCACTACAGTTCCTCTTTAATACTTTCACTCAAAGCGAAAATAGATTGCATGTGTGTGAGGAGCCTCAGACGATTTCTGTAATAATCACCAAACTCCCGGGGGACCTGTGATCTATTTGTGGTCACCCCGTACAGTGGTGGTGAACGCCGTCGCACACATTGAAGTCATTATGAAGGCGTCCAAGCTGTTACATTCACATTGTTCATTGTTTAATAACAATGGCCGGTTACTAAGCAACATCTGCTCCCCAAGAGAACCAGTCTTTTGGCTACATTAAATATTCAAATTAACCCGCTCTCTGCCTCTCTCACTAATCTTCTGTTTCGCTATCAGTGTCATGGTTCTTATCCAAGAAAATCTCCTTGTTGTAGTGCTGGGAATACACAACACAATCAGTTTTTTCGGCAGATACCGTAGATCACTCGATAGATAATTCCCAACAGGTCTAATCTGATTTTGATCGTTTTTCTGAACGATTTTCTCATAAAAGTGGATGGAAATTGATCAGAAAAACAGAAAAAAGTGAATCCGCCCAAAAAAAATTAATCGTGAATTCCCAGCATAAGAATTTAATTATTTATTTTCCATATACGGAAAAATATATTTCTATGTTTGCTTCCCTCCCGAATAAGAGTATATTTGAGACTGTGATATATTTCAAAAAAATGTAAACTCTCTTTGGCCAGAAACCCACTGGGAGCGCTTTGTAAGCGTGAGTGATTTGAAAAAGCTCTTGGTAATGCAATGCTATGGGGGATTTTTATAAAATCACATCACTCAAGTGGGATCACACCCATAGCATTACATTAGCTAGAGCTTTTCAAATCACAAAGCACTCAGAAAAGCTCTCCTAGTGGGTTTCTAGCCTTTTGGTATTCCCAAAATGTGCCCCAAAATCACACTTGTATGCTCACAGGCAGAGCACAAGTAACATGCCTGCTTATAATGTTATACATGGTACAGGGTTAAGGCTGCTACACACCATGCAATTTTTACTTCAAATCCGATTCGAGCGAGTGATTAGATCGATATTTCGATCGGATATAAAAGAATGCTGGCATAAACACGTATGCAACTTTAAAAAAAAAAATCCAATCTGATTTATGTTTATTTTTCTGATTTTATAGCATTTGAAAAAAAGTAGTTTAATCGATCATTTCCAGCAGGTCAGATCTGCTTCCAATTGAGAAATCGGAAGCAGATCCAAAATTGGCCTAAAGCTACATACACATGCTAGATGGTTTTCAGCCTAGGCGGCTGGTCAGAGCCACGTCTGCCCAGAACCTACACATCAACTCGACCGAGCACTGCTGAGAGCATTATTCTCTCCCCACCTGCTTCACCGTGTGCTGCTGCATCTCAAGTACTGTCAGGTGATCTCTGCGGAATGTTTGATACTGAGAGTTAGGAGGCAAGTGAAAATAATCCTGGATTTCCAGAATGCTTGGGGGGGAGGGGGAATTCCACATAGTTAATCAGCCTATGCTGAAAGCAGGACAATTAACCTAAAAGTGGGTGTCCTCCACTGTATGTCACTACAAGGCCTCTTCAATAAACAGAACATACCGGTGAGCTCACTCCAACCTGAATAATCACAAATACCTTCTGTTTTGAGAAGGCAAACTTCTGATTTTAATATCATTTCAGTAAGGAGGCTTTTTGGTCCTTTTTAGCCCCTTACACACTCCCTAGAGTTCTGGTTCACCATGAGCTTTCTGGGTAATCTGTAACTCTGGGAGTTTCAAGTCCTACCCCATAGAGCCACATTAATCCATGCCATGCACTGATGAGGATCAACCTGTCCGAGTCAGTCTGTATGCATGTTGGATTATTATGGCTCTGTAATAACAAGCTGACACATCATTGCATTCTAGTGGTTCTGGAGGTGTGGCTAGCTTACAGGAACAACAAAGCATGATTTGCATATACAGCAGTGATGCATTGTGGGAGAACATCATATGATCACTCCATCCTGAATAATCACAAATACCTTTTGTTTTAAAGGGAACCTGAGGTTAGAGTGATGTGGAGGCTGCCATATTTCCTTTTTAACAATACCAGTTGCCTGGCAGTGCTCCTGATCCTGTGTCTCTAATACTTTTAGCTGTAGACCCTGAACAAGCATGCATCAGATCAGGTACTGACTCAGCTGATTCAGATTTTACTGGATTAGCCATATGCTTGTTCCAGGGTTTTGACTTGGACACTACATATATGCTAGAAGATCAACAGGGGTGCCAGGCAACTGGCATTGTTTACAAGGAAATCAGTATTGCAGCTTCCATATCCGTCTCACCTCCAGTTCCCTTTAAGAAGGCAAACGTCTGATTAAAATGAATAAGATGCTCTGTATTTCCAGGGCCCTTATGTGTGGCCTGTTTAGACTGAAGTGCGGTAAGATGGAGAGACTGTGACGGCATCGGTGCCATGCTGTGCTTGACTAAGAAACTAATTTAGCATATGAAATGGCATGATGGCGCTCGGAGCTCCCACAGTCCCCCTCCAGAGTCTCCTGATTGTTAGATGCGCCTATTATAGGCCTTGTGAAGTTTCTCAGAAATCGCCAGCTTTTCGCTCTTCCCTCCTGCATGAGAGGAATACTGATTTCGGGAGGAGGAGAGTCTGGGTTGGTGCCAGGAGCAGACGTTGGTGGAACCTGATTTGATTAGTAATTTGTTCTGATTGTGACTCGGCTGTCAGTGATCCGGCCTCTCCCGCACTGCAGAAACGGCAACAGAACACATCATCAGGGTGCAGCTTAGCCCAGGCAAACCAAGCAATCGCTTGGGGCCTCACCCTGACAGGGGCCTCCCATGCTGTCAGGGTTTCCCTGCCTGTGACTTGTTTGGACGATGCTGCCTCACCATCGCTCACACACAGACCTCAGATCAATGGCAATAAGACGAGGGGGTAGATTGGGGCAGTGACCAAGGAGTACTCTGCAGATGCGGAAGTGAGGTCATTGGTCACTTCCTGCATTTGAAGTGTGCCGCACGGTTACTGTCTGCTACTTCGGGTCACTGCTGATCTGCTGGTCTGTGAGTGTCGGTCGGGGATGGGGAGACAACGGAAGCTACATACCCCCACTGACACCTATGCCCTATACCAGGGAACTTTTGGCTACCTATACTGGGGATGGCTACCTATATGGGGGACACCTTTGGCTACCTATTATTACAGGAGAACGGGCCTCTGACTAAGGGGAAGGACCACAAATGATGTGCTGCTTTGGACCCCAAAATCATTAGCAGCAACCCTGCATATCATGCTTGTTAACAGGGGCATAACTATAGTGGAGCAGGCCCTGTGACCGCAAGAGCTGTGAGGGACCCCAAACTTCTTTTCCTTTGATACAGGAACCCATCCTTCTGATCAGGTGTTTTTGTAGCTACACTTGCTATGGGTGTAAAGATCCTGATGGCCACACTTGGAAGATGGGCCCCAGGCTGTGAGGGTAATCAGGTGTAGGCAAGAGAAAAGGGGTGAACACTTGGGGGGGCTCATCTGTTTTGTTGGGGCCCTGATGGTTTTGTAGTAATGCTCCTGCCCAAGGCTGGATTTATACATTTTGTGCCCCTAGGCCAAATATGTTGTGTCTCCCCTTTCCTGTACAGCAGCCCCCTCCCATTCCATGTGGAGCCCCCTCTTCCATGTGTATCATCCATGTACAGCAGCCCCCTCCCATTCCATGTGGAGCCCCCTCTTCCATGTGTATCATCCATGTACAGCAGCCCCCTCCCATTCCATGTGGAGCCCCCTCTTCCATGTGTAACATCCATGTACAGCAGCCCCCCTCCCATTCCATGTGGAGCCCCCTCTTCCATGTGTAACATCCATGTACAGCAGCCCCCTCCCATTCCATGTGGAGTCCCCTCTTCCATGTGTATCATCCATGTACAGCAGCCCCCCTCCCATTCCATGTGGAGCCCGCTCTTCCATGTGTAACATCCATGTACAGCAGCCCCCTCCCATTCCATGTGGAGCCCGCTCTTCCATGTGTAACATCCATGTACAGCAGCCCCCTCCCACTCCATGTGCAGCCCCCTCTTCCATGTGTATCATCCATGTACAGCAGCCCCCCTCCCATTCCATGTGGAGCCCGCTCTTCCATGTGTAACATCCATGTACAGCAGCCCCCTCCCATTCCATGTGGAGCCCCCTCTTCCATGTGTAACATCCATGTACAGCAGCCCCCTCCCATTCCATGTGCAGCCCCTCTTCCATGTGTAACATCCATGTACAGCAGCCCCCTCCCATTCCATGTGGAGCCCCCTCTTCCATGTGTATCATCCATGTACAGCAGCCCCCTCCTATTCCATGTGGAGCCCCCTCTTCCATGTGTAACATCCATGCACAGCAGCCACCTCCAGTCCATGTGCAGCCCCCTCTTCCATGTGTAACATCCATGTACAGCAGCCCCCTCCCATTACATGTGCAGTCCCCTCTTCCATGTGTAACATCCATGTACAGCAGCCCCCTCCAGTCCATGTGCAGCCCCCTCTTCCATGTATAACATCCATGTACAGCAGCCCCCTCCCATTACATGTGCAGCCCCCTCTTCCATGTGTATCATCCATGTACAGCAGCCCCTCCCATTCCATGTGCAGCACCCTCTTCCATGTGTAACATCCATGTACAGCAGCCCCCTCCCATTCCATGTGCAGCTCCCTCTTCCATGTGTAACATCCATGTACAGCAGCCCCCTCCCATTCCATGTGCAGTTCCCTCTTCCATGTGTAACATCCATGTACAGCAGCCCCCTCCCATTCCATGTGCAGCACCCTCTTCCATGTGTAGCATCCATGTACAGCAGCCCCTCCCACTCCATGTGCAGCCCCCTCTTCCATGTGTATCATCCATGTACAGCAGCCCCTCCCATTCCATGTGCAGCCCCCTCTTCCATGTGTAACATCCATGTGCAGCAACCCCCTCCCATTCCATGTGCAGCCCCCTCTTCCATGTGTATCATCCATGTACAGCAACCCCCTCCCATTCCATGTGCAGCTCCCTCTTTCATGTGTAACATCCATGTACAGCAGCATGTATTTTTTTAAACCCAAATAATGATATAACTATGTAAGACCTTAAACAATGCATATTTCTACTGAATCACTTTTCCAATGGAATGATGTCATCGTCTGGGACGGATTTATGGAAAGGCCACAAAGGCCTGGGCCTTGGGCGGTTGTGGGCTAAAGGGCACCTGCACATGAAGGAGGGGTTACTGCATATGAAAGAGGAGGGTGAAAATGGGGAGCAACACATGAAAAAGGGAAATTGATGCTCATTGGAGCTGTTCATGAAAGATAGGGGCTGACATGGATGATACACATGTAAGAGGGGGCTGCACATGGAAAGGGAGGGGCTGCACATGGATGATACACATGTAAGAGGGGGCTGCACATGAAATGGGAGGGGCGCTGCTGCGCAAAAAGAGGAACCACAACATACTTGGCCTAGGGGTACAAAAAGTATAAATCCGACCTTAGTCACCATCTGGGCCGGCTCTAGACTTTTTGCTGCCTGAGTCAAACTTGTGACTATGCCCCCCCCCCCCCAAATAGGAATGATCGCACAGCACTCGACAATTAGCACAGTGAGCCCCCCCAAAACACCCTCAGTATAGGTAGGTAGCCAGGTATAGGTGCCCCCAGTATAGGTTAGCCAGGTACAGTTGCCCCGAGTATAGGTTGGCCAGGGACTCTATTCACTTCCTGTTTCTGCCTGGTGCTGCCCCCAGACTTCTGCTGACTGAGGAAGTTGCCTCACTTGGCACCATGGGTGGACTGGGCCTGGTAAGGGCCTGGTAAGCATTATGTAATACTGTTGTCATCTTGCTGATTCATAATTTTCTTCTCTTCTGATAGGAATGGGAGCAGAAGCCAAACCTGTTTTCCGCTACAGTAAGGACCAGCGCCCGACCACTCTGCCCATTCAACCGTTTGTGTTTCAGCACCATTTCACCAAGCCAAAAACACGCCCGCTACACAGCCACTTCACTTCCAGCCTCTCCCAGCTCTACGGCTTGTCCAGCAGCCGGTCATCCAGTCAGCAGAATGTGTCAGAGTCCCAGTCGTCAGCTCCAGTCACACTGGCTGGGCAGACGGAGGGAGGCAACAGCCATCCTAGAATGATCAATGTGGCTGGGAAACTTTCACTGGATGAGCTGGTGAACGTCAAAGATGACCAGAGCATGAAGCAGGTTCCAGAGACAACACGCCCATCACCACTGGGCAGCTACTCTCCCATCAGAAATAATGCCATGTTCTTCCAGAGCATGGACTCTGGCTCATCTAGCTCGCCTTCTCCAGAGAAATCCAAGGAGAACCAGCCTCCCAGGAGCCGCTCTTGCCCAATGTCTGCCAATCTTTTGCCTTTTAGGTCGCAACAAGCCAGGGGTACCACTTTACCTGGAGCTGCTGCCAAACCCGCACGAAAGTATGAGGTCTCACCAAAGGTAGAAGTCCAGAGGTCAGTTGCGAAGAGAGAACCTCTGAAGGAACCGAGCACAAAGGTGTCCAAGCATGGACTTCCTCCCATCACAGCACTGCCTCTGCTGAGCACCATCCTTCCAGAGGTCTCTAGTGACCAAGCTGGAAGTGAGGACAACAAACTCAAGAGTATCCCTGAGAAGATCATGATGTCAAGACCCGTAAACGGTAACATATCACCCATAGATGGTAACTTATCGTTGTATGTAGACTGTAAGGGTTTCACGGTAGTAGAGATGATCTGATCTCTTAGAGATATTCTCCTGCTTACAACTGATTTGTAGAAGCAGAAGTCAGACATGAACCCATAAATGCAACCAACCAGAACCTCTTAAAATGATTTTTAAATTGTGTGCTTCTCCATCTCTGAAGAAGAGGAGATGCCCCCAGGAGGATTGATCATCTCTACTGTAGAAATGTCCCTAATTACAGTTTGTTTGGGATGAAATTCCAATTTCTGCATCGGAAATTGCCATTCCGACTCAGCATGTGGAGTTAAATTTCACAGAATTCCCATAGAATTTCTGCCATTACATTATAGTCAATACTGTGCCAACTTCCGTCGTTAATTGGAAACCCCCCATAAATGAAGTCTTCAGCAAATGTTGATATCTTTGGGAGACTAGTCGGAATAAGTGAATTTTTGAGAAAATCGATTTTGAATACATTACAGAAAAAAACATTTTAAACTGGGCAAAATGACATTTTGCTGCATACACTTATTAGTTTCAAGCACTGTGTACAGTACATATTTTATACATTTTAAGAAAAAGACAGGGTGGGATCCCCACTTTAACGCCTTGTCACTAGTGGGGAGTCCTGGAGGGACTTTCAATGCTGCTCTGCCACTGCTGCCACCACTAGTCCCTGCAAGCCATGCCCTGCAAGCCCTGCCCACACTGTACTGCACACATAGTGCCTACCGACCCCCGTTGGCACACAGGGCAGGGCACCCACTGCGCATACATGCAAAAAGGGCATCTGGAAAAAAAGGGCGTGGGATATACCGGTAGATGAAATTTTAAGAGATTATCTATAACAATATTTTTTTTTCGTTTCTAAATCATTCTCTAAGATCAAGTAATAAATGTTGAAATAACGGTAATAAAATCGCAAAATATTGTCTATAACAATAAAATTATATTTATTTACACTTGTATTAAACATAGTGAAAAATGTGTACATGATCTTCTTAAAAAATTAGCATATTGTGATAAAGTTCATTATTTTCTGTAATGTACTGATAAACATTAGACTTTCATATATTTTAGATTCAAATACACACAACTGAAGTAGTTCAAGCCTTTTATTGTTTTAATATTGATGATTTTGGCATACAGCTCATGAAAACCCACATTTCCTATTTTAAAAAATTAGCATATTTCATCCGACCAATAAAAGAAAAGTGTTTTTAAAACAAAAAAAGTCAACCTTCAAATAATTATGTTCAGTTATGCACTCAATACTTGGTCGGGAATCCTTTTGCAGAAATGACTGCTGCAATGCGGCGTGGCATGGAGGCAATCAGCCTGTGGCACTGCTCAGGTGTTATGGAGGCCCAGGATGCTTCGATAGCGGCCTTAAGCTCATCCAGAATGTTGGGTCTTGAGTCTCTCAACTTTCTCTTCACAATATCCCACAGATTCGCTATGGGGTTCAGGTCAGGAGAGTTGGCAGGCCAATTGAGCACAGTAATACCATGGTCAGTAAACCATTTACCAGTGGTTTTGGCACTGTGAGCAGGTGCCAGGTCGTTCTGAAAAATGAAATCTTCATCTCCATAAAGCTTTTCAGCAGATGGAAGCATGAAGTTCTCCAAAATCTCCTGATAGCTAGCTGCATTGACCCTGCCCTTGATAAAACACAGTGGACCAACACCAGCAGCTGACATGGCACCCCAGACCATCACTGACTGTGGGTACTTGACACTGGACTTCAGGCATTTTGGCATTTCCCTCTCCCCAGTCTTCCTCCAGACTGGCACCTTGATTTCCGAATGACATGTAAAAGTTGCTTTCATCCGAAAAAAGTACTTTGGACCACTGAGCAACAGTCCAGTGCTGCTTCTCTGTAGCCCAGGTCAGGCGCTTCTGCCGCTGTTTCTGGTTCAAAAGTGGGTTCATGCTTCCATCTGCTGAAAAGCTTTATGAAGATGAAGATTTCATTTTCAGCACGACCTGGCACCTGCTCACAGTGCCAAAACCACTGGCAAATGGTTTACTGACCATGGTATTACTGTGCTCAATTGGCCTGCCAACTCTCCCGACCTGAACCCCATAGAGAACATGTGGGATATTGTGAAGAGAAAGTTGAGAGACTCAAGACCCAACACTTTGGATGAGCTTAAGGCCGCTATCGAAGCATCCTGGGCCTCCATAACACCTGAGCAGTGCCACAGGCTGATTGCTCCATGCCACGCCACATTGAAGCAGTCATTTCTGCAAAAGGATTCCCGACCAAGTATTGAGTGCATAACTGAACATAATTATTTGAAGGTTGACTTTTTTTGTTTTAAAAACACTTTTCTTTTATTGGTCGGATGGAATATGCAAATTTTTTGAGATAGGAAATTTGGGTTTTCATGAGCTGTATGCCAAAATCATCAATATTAAAACAATAAAAGTGTGAGAAAGCGTAAGGGGGCCGCCGCCGTCAGCCAGCGGCAGGTGACTCCTTCCGCGCATAGTGAGCCTGCAAACGGAGAGGCAGCCGCCTCCTCTCGGTATGAGGCGGCTGTCTCCGTGCAGGGCTCAGCGGAGCGCGGAGAAACCGCCGCGTGCAACGCCCATACCCCCGCTGCGGAGACACCGCTGAGCGGGGCTGCTACGGCTGGGACTCGTAGTCCCTCTCTAGTTTCAGAGCGACGCGCGCGCGCGCACTCAGGCAGGGAATTTATGGCAGCCAGAAAGGAGTCAGCTGACCAGGCTGGTCAGCTGACTCTGGCCCCACTCGTCATTGGCCCAGCACTTAGGGAGGTGCTGGGGGAATACCTGTGTATATATACCACGGGTTGTTCACTTGCTCATTGTCTGGCGTGCGATCACCTATGTGGGAGCACCCAGATCCGTAGTCAGATCCATAAGTGTGCCGGGACCAGCTGGAGCTGTAATCCTACACTTAGCTAGATTCTGTTGATAGCTAAAGTACTAGTTTGATTGTGATTATCTGTTATGACCTTTGCCTGCCTTGACTATCCTCCTGAACTCTGATCTTGTACCTCGATATTTCTGATACTCTGTTGCCGAACCCCGGCTCGTTCCTAGACTCCGCCTCAGCCTCCTGATTCTGTACCTCGATATATCTGATACCCCGTTGCCGAACCCTGCCTGTACTTAGACTCCGCCTTTGTCTTCTGATCTTGTACCGTATCTGTCCGTGTGTGTACGACCTGGCTTGTCTGACCTCGAGAACCGACCTTACCGTTAGAGGCGGTTCCTCGCTCTGTTAGCGACCCTTCGTCCTGAGGGTTACTTTCAGACAATCCTTCCTACTGTCAGTCTGACTCCTCCCGTCTTGGAGAGCTTAGGTCTGCGGAAGGAATCTGTGCAGTACTCCTTGCTGCACTGAGGCCTAGTCCTTGAAGTGTTACTGTTACACCAAACACTACACTCTACTCAGGTGAACAGAGGTTAGCTAGTATATCGGATTATCGGTGATACTGCAGATCACTTATAATCTGGTATATATCTGTATTCCCAGTGATACTGCAGATCACCGGTAATCAGATCCTCTCTGTGCTTCACCGATCGTTACAAAAAGGCTTGAACTACTTCAGTTGTGTGTATTTGAATCTAAAATATATGAAAGTCTAATGTTTATCAGTACATTACAGAAAATAATAAACTTTATCACAATATGCTATTTTTTTTAGGAGATCCTGTAAATATAACAGATATTCTACTGTAACTATATCTAACCCTACTCTCACACAGAACTCTCCCTGTACCTATCCCTAACCCTTAGACTTCCCCTGGTGGTGCCTAACCCTAAATCTCTACTGGTGGTGCCTAACCCCAAGACACCACTGGTGGTACTTAAACCTAAACGCTTGTACACACGTCGGATTTTCGCAAACGACCCGTCGTTTGAACGTCCGGTCGTTCGGACGTCAAATCGAGTGTGTGTACAGCCAACAGTGCCGGTTTAAGCAACAATGGGGCCCCAGGGCAAAATAAACCTGGGGGGCCCCCCAACAGATACCCCTGAGCAAAAATTGGCATTAAGGGACCTTTTTTGCAGCTGGTATAGTCAGGGTTTGAAGCCCCAATCGGTCGGAGCTCCACATTCTGGCTACCCCAGCCTGCATGGGGGACAAGGGGTTAAAAAGTTTCAGGAGGGGGGACCCCACATAATTAAAAAAAAAAATTCCCACACTCTAAACATAAAAAAAAAAATTGGGAAAATAGGAAAAAATGTCAGGGATCTTCATACAGCCATATTGCGGCTGTATAGCGATCCCTGGCCAAAGCGCTGCAGCTGCGTATGGACCCCCTGGACACCCCGTCAGGAAATGTATTGCTCTTTCTTTTGATACATGTAAAATTACACTACCGTTAGGTACTAAAAGTGACTTCGAAACTTTAAAATCAATTTTCTCAAAAACTATAAGGTCTTTTTGAAAAATTGTTTTTTTCCTCTTATTCCCAATGATCTCCTTAACATATCCTGCAAATTTAGGGTGTCTAGAATTTAAGGTGGATTTGCTATTAACCATTAAATTTGGCTGGTTTTTAAATGTGTATTTTTTTTCCTTTGAAACTTTAAAATCGATTTTCTCAAAAACTATAAGGTCGATTTGAAAAATGTTTTTTCCTCTTGTAGCCACTGGGGGCCCCTACAAGCTCTGGGGCCCTGGGGCAGCTGCCTCCTTTGCCTCCTTTTGCCCTGACAGCCAAGCAGATCGCTCAAGTCCAGTCTTATCAGCTGAACGACAGACTGTACACACGCCCAATTTGACTTCCAAACAACCGGACGTTCAAATGTCCAAACGACGGGTTGTTTGCAAAAAAAATTTGTGTATGTACCTGTAGACCCCCCCCCGGCGATTCCTAACACTAATATCCCCCGGGTGGTGCTTAATCCTAAGACCCCTCTGGTGGTGCCCAACCCAATCCCCCCCTGCACTTTGCTACAAATAACATGAATAGAAAAAGCTATATATTTCTAATAGAATAAATAGCTTATGCATTAAAAAATCTTAAAATAACGGTAATATAAAATGCCATATATTAGTAAGATAATAAATGTCAAAAATATAATTTAGGCATTATAATTCTGAAAGCAAGGTTAATACAAAAAGCGATATATTTGTAAGATAATAAGCTTTAAAATGATAATTATACTTCTAAAAGCGAATTATAAAATAAGTAAAAAAAATAGTCAAAATGAATTTGTTAACGATATTTGTCACAAAACTTATTCCGTAAACAAAAATTTTGATTCCACGGTCCCGACGCTCGATAAATTTCTTCTTTGGTGCCTAATAGCCGATATTTTGCATTGCAGCCTATGATGCGCCCTTTTAGTCCATCAACCATTTGCGCCCTTTTATTCCATTAGCCATTTGCGCCCTTTTTTCCTGTTCCCCCACAGACAGCACCCTGCCCTGTGACACACCCGGCCAACCATGCATTGCTGCAATTTAACCCAGTAGGGCAGTGATGGCTAACCTTGGCACTCAAGCTGTGGTGGAACTACAAGTCCCATGAGGCTTTGCAATACTCTGACGGCTCTAAGCATAACTCAGGGAGGCAGAGGCATGATGGGATTTGTAGTTTTGTCACAACTGAAGTGCCAAGGTTAGCCATCACTGCAGGAGGGGTTAATGTGCAGAAGTGTGGCAAAGTAGGGGTGGCCAGGGGACGGGTGTTGGCAAAAAATGTCATTTTACCAACATTCAAAATCGATTTTCTCAAAAATGGTCTTTTTGGAACAATGTTTTTTCACTTGTTTTCACTATTCTCCCAAAGATACCGGGCAAATTTGGTGAATATTGTCTTTATGGGGGCTTTGCAATTAACCGCGGAATTCGGCGGTATGGACTACAATGTAACGTATAATGTAACTGGAAATTCCGTCAGAATACCGTTCGTAAAGCAGAATTACCGGGCACAATTCGGAATTCAGAATTTGGCAATTCCGACCATCCCTAATGGTTTTCCACATAGCCAGTCTACTGAGATGTCTTCTCTTGAAGTGGATCTTTTTTCCTGTTATGTTTTTTTTTTAACTATTGCTTTATTGTAGTTGCCAATTTGACCAATGTATTTTGCAGTATCTTTGCCTTCTTCTCAAACTGTATCTCTTGTTTCATCTTGACATAGGCCTCAATTCACTAAAAGCTTTATCAAACACTAAAACGTTTGATAATTTACCTCATGAGTAAAATCTAATTTTGAATTGAAGGTGTTATAGATTTATCAAATGTTTTACCGATAAGTTGTTCAATAAATCTATAGCACCTTAGTGAATTCAAAAGTAGACTTTACACATGAGGTAAATTATCAAACATTTGATAAAGTGTTTGATAAAGCTTAGTGAGTTGAGGCCATAGTCATGAATCCAGTACACCATCTAATTGTCCTGCTCTCTCAGTAAAGATTTATGAAAAAAATAAAAACAACGACAAAAAAACAAAACCAAAACAGAGCCAAAGACTAGGCGGGGCTTCCTGCAGCTTCTACTGATGTAAAACACCCAGCATGCATCTTGTTAGGCACCATCTCACAGGCATAACCACATGATCAGGAAACCAGTTGGAGAAGTTTAGTTTTTTTTTACCATAGTAAGGGAATTGACAGCATAAATGCTACCTGGGCTATAACTCGTGTTGCTGCTGTGTACACACATCCAATTTTGATTGGGCAATGATTGTCCAATTTTACCATGTAGTGCGAGAGCTTGCTTACACAATCTCATCATAGTATTCAAAAACTATTGACCCCCAGACTACTTAGAGGTGGTAAAAATTGCATTAAATAGAATATTTTAAATTCATTATTTGTTAAAAAGCCTGAAATGCTCCCACATTAGTAACATGGGCATACATGGGGTGGAGTGATTGCTCTATCAGCGGAAGCTCCACCCCCTGCTTATTCATAGCCTATCAGGAATCATGGCTTCAGACTGGCTGAAGCTCCGCCCTCTGCTTATTCGTAGCCTATCAGGAATCATAGCTTCAGACTGACAGAGAAGGGGAGAAGGATTCAACAGGTATATACTTAAAAAAACATGGCAAAATGTTTTTTAACAAAACTAAAAAAAAAAAATAGACTTTCCCTTTGCAGCCTGTTTGACCATTTTACTAAATTTTAATGGGATTGATTGAAAATCGATGCCACGCTGACCACCGTACATGATGGATCCCCTGGCCGCTGTCACCCCTAAGTGTAAAATGTTGCCTCTCACCCCCTGTTCCCATGTGCAGTGTTTAACATTTGGGGGGTGGCCAGGCCGATTCTGATTTGGGGAATTGGTCTGCGGTGTATGGGTAGCTGGCAGATCTCTCTCTGATCGATTCGATCAGAGAGAGATCTGTCTCATGGATGATCTACCCATACATTGCTGGAGGTATGAACACCTTAAGACTTTTCTCTGATAACAGTGAGTGTATCAAAGTGAGGCCCATTTGTAACAGGTTCTCTTACATGTGGAAGTGTTACTAGTCGCTCAGTGGTACATATAGTAAAAAAAAAAAGGGCACTATGGCGAAAAATTGTAAAATTTAAAATATGTGCCAACATAGACAAATAAAAAGTACGTTTTTTCCAGAGTAAAATGAGCCATAAATTACTTTTCTCCTAGGTTGCTGTCACTTACAGTAAATAATAGAAATCTGTCAGAAGTGACAGGTTTTGGACTAGCCCATCTCTTCATGGGGGATGCTCAGCAAGGCTTTTATTTATTATAAAGATATTCCCTAAAAAGCATTTAAACAATGATTCTGGCCAGCTTCCCTGCTCGCTACACAGTTTTTTGTCAGTTGGACAGAGCAACTGCCATTCACTAAGTGCTTTTGAAAATAAATAAATCCCTGAGAATCCCCCCATGAAGAGATGGACTAGTCGAAACCTGTCACTTTTGTCAGATTTCTATGACCTACTGTAAGGGAGAGCAACATAGGAGAAAAGTAATTTATGGCTCATTTTACTTCCAGTGTGCTGCAGAGATTTCCTAAAACACCAAATACATCAGCCTGTCTCTGTGCCTCTCTTCTGCATTATGCTGTCACCGTTTGTGACCTCTTTGCTGCTTTGCCAGTTCTCATGCCTGATCATACCGTGTGATGTGACTCTTACTAACAGCACAGCCAGGATGACTGCTGCCTGCTTATGCTGCACTCTGCTCTGTCACTAACCTCTCCACCGTCTCTGGTCTTCTCTCCTCTGATTCTGTTTTGCTGCTGCCCGTGCTGGGAACCTGTAGCCAATCACCTGTCCCCGCAAGCGCTGAAGTGGAGGGAGTATAGGCGCAGAAACCCACTGGGCTTGGACCGTGTTAACGGACTGGCTGGATTGGCCGGCAGCCTGGACAGGAGGCAGGAGCCGAAGATGACCAGGAGGAACCATTTCTTCGACTTTCCCACCAGCCTCCACGGCAACCATTTACATTCACGGTTTCATGGTGCGGATTGGGGGCTTGTTATGTGACCATGGAGGGTAGAGGGGGGGTGATTCCAGCTAACTGGAGTCTCTGATTAATTGCTATTCAGGGGCAGTTATTAATGAATAATGAATAGTAATGAACAAAATATATGTGCAGCAATGAGTGAATAACGGTCAAAGGGATATTCCAGCAATGAAGGAGGGGGAAAAAATGAATAAAACCATAACAGTTGCAGAATCAGAGCTGTGTGAGCTCCCTCTGCTGGCAATAAATGAAGTGGGCCTATCAAACCGAATCAGGTAAAAAGGGTGCTGGAGCCCTTATGGAAGAAACGGTGCCGCCATAGTTGCCTATTGTAAAAGCCGGGATTAGTGGCAAACAAGGGCAATTTGGGCGGATGGCAGTGGCCTCTATCTGGCATCTTCCCCATGGCCACAATGTTATCGGGTGCCTCCCAGTGCCAAAATTTTCCTACGCACCTGTACCTTCTTTGCTGCATATCGTGGCTTTCTGACACGGCGGGGGAGGGGGGTGTTACGGTTTAGGAAATGGGGGGGGGGAGGGTAAGGCTAGGCACCATGCTGATCTTGGGGTTAGGCACCAGGGGGGGTCTTAGGTTTAGGCACCGCCAGGGGGTAATCTTAAGTTTAGGGGTTTAGGCACCGCCAGGGGTGGTTTTATGGTTAGGCACCACCTGGGGGGGGTTAGGGTTAGGCACCACCAGGGGGGTCTTAAGGTTAGGCATCAGTAAAGGGAGGGTTGTGTGTGAGAGTAAGGTTAGGTTTCGTTATAGTAAAATATCAGTACATTTTACAGATATTTTACTTTTGAAATCCAACAGTAGAACCCCCTGCGCCCTTTTTTCTAGGCTCCATTATTACATGTACGCCTATCAAACACTTGGCACATGCCAGGTACACTTTCCAGAACCTAAAGCAAGGCTGCAGGGGCGTTCAGTAGTGCCAAGGTAACCTCCATTTCCTTCTGTTCTGGATTCTAGGTGACCAACATTCTGTAACTGCAACCCAATGTGCCAATACTATTCTAGCTACACACTATCACAAAGACATGCCTCATCAGGCTTACAAGCTAAGAGGTGAGGGAACACAGGATACAGTAAGAAGGGGAGAGGACCTGCCCCATCAGGCATGAGGTTAAGGGACACCCAAATCAATAGGAGGGGAAGAGGTGGATCAGGTTGATTGGGTGCCCACTGCGGCAGATGTCTCATAGACGCCAATGACAATAGTGAGTTTGAAGGCAGTCAAGACACTGGCTGCTGGAATGGCTGGATGAGTCTTGCCGAAGCAGGCAAGCTGGACTGTAGAAGTAAGAGTGGAGTGAAGACGTGACCTAAGAGCAGGGTGTTAGTCTAGGTTCAGACTAGATGGTGAATTGTACTGATTTTAGGAACGCACCACAACGGACATTTTGACGGATCCTATGCTAACTCCAGGATCGGCCAGAATACAAAGTCCCGTCCTGTATGACTTTTCCAGACACCGGACGGAAGTTGGACATGACATAGACAGCACGCTATTCATGACATATCTGTTACAATGGATACTCGTAAGGATGGAGGCGCCCAAGTGTAAACATAAACTTCTGATAGTTAAAATAATAATGAGAGATAATCTCTCATTTTTCCTGATGACAAAAACACCAGAAGTACTGGGAAAGTATTTATCCAAAACACAAAACAGACAACGCGTTTCACGGGTACTAGGCCGCTTCCTCAGGTCAATACACAGTGCCTTGCAGCAAGGTGAATAGGATATGGGCACCTTTGATCTGTTACAATAGACACCAACGGACACATGAGTGTGATGGGACAGGCACAGCAGATCGTACATCGGATGCACTATGGCTGTCCGCAACACGGCTTATAGAATTTGGTTTATTCTGCGCTTCCGTTTCATTTACAGAATCATATTTCTCTCTTTTCTCCCAGGCAAGTCCTCCGCTCTCAGCTCCAGTGACTTCTTCCCGGATTATTTCTCTGTGACGGAGCGCCCCCCGGCGGAGTTCTGTCTGTCTCCCGATGGAAGCGCCGAGTCTGTGTCTATAGACCTCCTGCAGAAGAGAGGTGAGCTGTACCCTGATGGTGCATGAAAGAGGACCTGTAACATAATGTTTTTTTTATCCCATGGCCTGAAAGGGAATCTGAAGTGAGAGGAATATGGATGCTGCCATGTTTATTTCCTTACAAACAATGCCAGTTGCCGGTCTGTCATGCTGAGCTCGTTGGCTTTAGTTGTTGGAGTCACACCTGCAGCAAGCATGCAGCCGGTGGAGTCACCCCAGAGTAACAGCATCTGATTCTCACTTCAGTTTATAATGATTTTCAGACAGTTTAAGAATCCTCTGAATATGAAGTTTAAAGAGAAACTCCAACCAAGAATTGAACTTTATCCCAATCAGTAGCTCATACCCCCTTTTACATGAGAAATACAATGATTTTCACAAACAGACCATCAGGGGGCGCTGTGTGACTAATTTTGTGCTTAAACCCCTCCCACAAGAGGCTCTGAATACCGCGGTACTCCTGGCAAACTGCCACAATGTAACAATGTTCACAGACAGGAAATGGCTGTTTAAAGCTGTCTGTAACAGCCAGAGCAGCTAGAAACAGCTACATAACTTGCCCACAGTAACAATGTCACCATGTAATACATGTCAGAATGTGAATCTGGGAGAGGAAAGATTTTACAATGAGCAAACACTGACTAAATCATTTATACATAATTATTGTAAAAATGAAGCACTTTTTTTTTATTAAATTATTTTCACTGGAGTTCCTCTTTAATATCATACACTGTTTCCCTTCCTTCAACGTGCCTCAGGGCTGCTTTGAGCACATTAGTACTTTCCTAACATTTGGAGTGGTCACCAGTTCACGTCAGTGTTGTGTTAGTCATACTAGTCAGTCCTCCGCTGCACGTGATTGGCTGATTCCTAGTAAGCTCGGCATTTGCTGATGCTCGTTGTTTTGCCTCTGCAGGGCTGGTGAAAGCTGTGAATATCGCAGTGGATCTGATTGTGGCTCACTTTGGAACAAGTCGAGACCCCGGAGTAAAGGTAACGCCAGATAGCCTCACAGTTTAAACTAAAACGCAGCTTTTTAACCATTTCCAGACCCTTGCTATGTATACAGTACATACGCCCCTGAAAACTTCAGGATCAGGTGTGTGTATACGCATTTCTATTCCCCTGAGAACTGATGTGTGATTGGGAACATGTGTTCCCATAGCCGATCAAAGTGCCTGTGAATGAATGATCCCCAGCATCAACGAGAAGCCAGTGATGATCATTCATGAAGTGAGAGTAAAAGCGCACACACTCACTTCCTGTGTATTGTTCTAAATACACAGGATAAAGTGTGGGGACATCTAATAGACAACAAGTAAAATTAAAGTAAAAATACATAATAAATAAATAAATAAATATATAGTCCTTAACCTCTTCTGTGCCTCCCATTGCCCCACAGTTACCAAAATAAAACAGTGTTAGAAAAAAAAAAAAGGCAGTGACAGCATTTAAAAAATAATCATAAACAGTTACTTTAGGGCTTTTTTTTATATGTATGCTTTTGCAAATAAGGACTTGTAATTATTATTAATTATTGATATAGTATACACAAACGTAAAAATACAACTTTATTTCCAAATAAAACATTGTCACTATACATTGTACTAGGGATATAATTTAAATGTTGCAATAACCAGGACAAACGAGCAAATAATAGATACAATTTGTAGATTTTTATCTACAGTAGCACTTTTTTTTAAAACTATGATGGCTGGAAACTAAGAAATAATGACTTTTTAAAAAAAAATCTTATTCCCTTTAAAATACATACAAAATAAAATAATTCTTAGCAAAAAGTACACCCAAAGAAAGATTATCCCGCAAAAACACAAGAGGTAGATCATTTAGGTGGGATAAGTAGCGATAAAGGTATTGGTGAATTAATGGGAGGAGTGTGATCTGTGAAAATTGCTCTAGTTTCTAACAGGAAATAACCTGTGATACGCATTAACCTTAAACCTCCCACCTAATGCCTAACCTCCCCCACCCCACAAAATGCCTAATCTTAACCCTCCCCAAACGAATGCCTGAACCTAACCCCTCCCCCTCACCTGGAGGTGCCTAAACTTACTCCCCCCCCCCATTTTAATTTCTATCCTTGACCCCCTCTGGAGGTTCCTAACCTTAACCATGCCACCTAATGCCTAACCCTAATCCCCCCGGAGGTGCCTAACCTTAACTCCCCACTCCCCACCTAATGCCAGAGACAGAGCACACAATCCTATCATAGGTTTTGGACTGGTCCATCTCCTCATGGGGGATTCTTAAGGTTTTCTTTGTTTTCAAAAGCATTTCCTGAACAGCAGTTTAACTGACAAAATACTAATATACCATCCAGCCTCCCTACCCATTTGCACACTATTTTGTCAGACTTAATATCCTTTTGAACATTTTCAATAAAACTTTGAAACTAACTAAACTGTGGTGGAAAACCGTCTTTTGTTACGTCTGAGTATGGCAACCGCCATGATCAGATGCAGCTACATGGGGGGGGGGGGGGAGGGAGGGCTGCCTGTCCGCCGCCATGCCGAGCGCTAACAAGTGCCCATCCAGTAGACGGTAATTTACCGATTGTCAGCTGCTCGTGGATAAGAGCCCTAATAAATTCTTCAATTCCTTCAATTCCGGTACACTATACTCACCTGATCCGGCAAATGTAAACTCGTGACTCGCTAGAATTGCGATGAAGTGATTGTACAATGTGTGAGCATCTTTTAAATAATCTACCCAGAGTGTAAACATCTGACTTCATCCATACATTGTAATGTGATCTAGAATCAAGGCTGTATTTATACCCCCCGGTCAACTTTCTTGTTGATCCCTTCCATGTGCAGCCCCCTCACCCATGTATAATGTGTATGGCCTTTGTTGCTTTCCCAGAAATTCATCTCTGTCCAGAAGGGAGTTGGACTCTTTTGCTGCCAGATATTAGTCAATCTCTTTAAAAATATCTGTCCACATCTGCTGGATCTCTTCTATTCACCATTGATGTCTGCTGTTATTTCTGCTGTAGTAAATTAATCCCTGAGACGACTTTGTGGGACATTGCTAACTTTACCTCTTGTCTCCAGTTTATGTCTAAGTAAGAATTATTATAATATTTTCTCATGTTACTTTAATCAGGCCAAGTTGGGGAACAGCTCCGTCAGCCCGAACATTGGACATCTGATACTGAAGTACCTGTGCCCGGCCATAAAGGAAATCCTAAGCGACGGGCTGAAGCCCTGGGTGCTGGACGTGATTATTGGACAGAGGAGGAACGTTCCGTGGACGGTGGTGGAGGCTTCTACACAGCTGGGTAATGCCACACCTTACACAGTGCCACACCCAATGTTATTAATAAACCGTGCAATGCCCTTACTGCTTGACGTGTGAGGGGATGTGGCTAGGCTGCCACTCAAAAGCAAAAATTAACATATTCATCGACTCTAAACAATTATTTTTTTTGTTGTAAATGACTACTGGTGGGTGGAAGCATATTGACATATCTTCAATAATAATTAAAGCAATACTGAAGCGAGCTGAAATAAAGTGAGTGAGATACTTACCTATGGAGAGGGAAGGTTCTGGATCCTATGGAGCAGGGGTGTTGAACTCAAATACAAAGTGGGCCGAAGTTGAACGCTGGGACTTAGTCGTGGGCTAACCTCAATGTCTACTGGCCGCCTTCCTCCCTTATAAAGTTTCCAGGTGTCTGATGGCCCCCTATAACCCCTATACATTTCCCTGGTGTCTAGTGGTCATACCTCCCCTATACAGTTCCCTTGTGTTTAGAGCTTTCCTCCTACCTCCTTCATATGGCTTCCCTGGTGATCTAGGGCTTCACCTCCAATATAGCTTTCCTGGTGGCCGTTTTTGGCTCGCTCGGCCAAAAAGGTTCCTTACTCCTGCTATCAAGCCTTCCCGATCGTCTCTCCACCCCTTGTTCTACTGTTTCCCCTGCTGAATTTCTGCAACTTTGGTGCTTCTCAGCAGGCTTCAGAAATACTCACATGCCTGAGTGGCTCTGAAGACAAGCACTAGGTACTGCATACATGTGAGCCTGGAGTCGCATGTGTGCGTTATGCATCCACTCGTCTTCAGAAGGACTCAGGGACATGAGTACTTCCGAGGCTGCCCGAGAGAGGGCCGAAGAGGTATTTGACCAAGCTGGTTCAAGAACTTCACCGGGACCTGTCGCTTGAATTACGGGATGGAGAAAAAACTAGGATCCAGACAATGGGATTCCCTCTCCATAGGTGAGTAAGCATTTTTTTTTTTTTTTGCTGGATTCAGTATTGCTTTAAGTCTGGACAGGCCTTTAACCTTTAAGGCCCTTACACACACATGACAAATGTCACCTGTCCGGGATCGGGACCCGATCTTCTGGGCAGGGTCATTTAAGGGGCCCTGGTGCAAACTTAAGCGGTGGTGGGGGGGGGGGGTCCCTAATGCCCCCTATGGTCATTAGCCACTGCTCCCTGAGGCCCCTTTACCTGTTACAGCATTAATCACTTACTGGCTGTCCTGGCGGGCGGCGCTGCACCGTCTGTGCACTCTTCAGCCATGCTGTCTGCCAGAAAGAGACACACCAAGTGTATATATATATATATATATATATATATATATATATATATATACATATATAGCCACACACACAAGAACTCACACACACACACACACGTCTGTGTGTATATATACATATACATATATATATATATATATATATATATATATATATATATATACACCCACACACACACACACCCAGCCGCAGCTTAGCTCTCTCTCCTTCCCTTTTTTTCAGCAAGGCTTGGTGTACAGAGGCGCCAGAGTAGAATAAAAATGTTTAAAAACCGTCTAAAAGAGGGGGATGTTCAGGTGGACTTACCTCCCTCAAAAATATAGAACTCAATTGAGTCACAATATATCAATACAAAAAAACGTTTTATTTAACTCCACTTAGTGCAACGCGTTTCGCAGGTGTGGTCCTGCTTCATCAGGCAAACAGGAGTATAACTCAATGGGTCTAGATGCAGAAGTGAGCGCCTCTGTCAGAGGCAGAGGCGCTCACTTCTGCATCTAGACCCATTGAGTTATACTCCTGTTTGCCTGATGAAGCAGGACCACACCTGCGAAACGCGTTGCACTAAGTGGAGTTAAATAAAACGTTTTTTTGTATTGATATATTGTGACTCAATTGAGTTCTATATTTTTGAGGGAGGTAAGTCCACCTGAACATCCCCCTCTTTTAGACGGTTTTTAAACATTTTTATTCTACTCTGGCGCCTCTGTACACCAAGCCTTGCTGAAATCTTGATTCCACCCTCGGTGGAGGGGTGCTACCCCGTTTCCTATCTACAGAGAGCGACATCTTAATAACCTGAGTGGGGTCAGGTTCTAATACTCCCCACCTGCATTTGAAGTGGTTGCCTATGGGTAACCCATGTTTGTGAGTATATCTTAATATTTTGCTTTAAACCACAACCAACTTAACAATACTACACCATATTGGGCTCTCGATTTCTCTTTGTTCTTCCAAGCACTCTCTCCTTCCCTGGCTGTCCTACACAGGCTGGCTGTAATCGTCCTGGCAAAAGGAGGGGTGCAGCTACATGCTGCATCCGTGTGCTCCTCCACTCCCTATCTACTAAATGTAGAAATATCTACATTGTCAATTTCATGCTTTTGTGGCTTCCAGCCCAGTTACTGTCCCTCTATTTATTTCAGTCTCCTCACCACATCAGGCTGCAAGCAGAGTTAGGCTAAACTGGTAACTTACCTAATGCATCAGTACACTTTTAAACATCTCTGTCTAGCAGAAAGTTTTTGGCATACGGGAGATAACCAGACCTCCCAAAGAAAACCCACTGAAACATGAAAGAACACACAAACTACCTCCAGATAGTGTTCTGGCCAGAATATGAACCTGCAACTCCAGGGCTGCAAGGCGGGAGTACTGACCACTTGGTCACCATTTTTTATCTCATTTTTTTAAATGTGAAAGTCAACTGGACCCAAGCTTGAGCACCCCATTAAACCTTGTGTTTATTTTCCCAGGTCCTTCTACTAAATTGCTGCACACATTGTGCCAGAAGGTCAACCAGTATTCCGAGCTGTCCAATCACAGCCTGCGCTTCAACGCCTTCATCTTCGGCCTCCTCAAGTAGGTCTTCTAAATGTCCTCCATAGATTAATAGTTTCAAATTCTGTTTAAAAACTAAGTGTATGGTCTGCTGAAAATGTTCCCGGGATTATGTAGTTGACTGAATTTTGCCCTTCTTCCCGATTTCTAGCATCCGGTCAGTTGAGTTTTGGTTCAACCATCTCCATACCCGAGAAGGTAAATATTTTACATTGGCTAGTATTACTTACAGAACTAGTATTACTCACTAGAATGTTCTAGGTAAAAATATATTTACATAGAAATTTCTGTAGAGTTACAAATGAATGAAACCTTCCGCTTCCCCTTTATATTCCTTCTTGGACTTTCTATGTCTCCTTATCTTCCTTCTCTTCCCTCCTCGTATTACCTCTCTCTATCCCTCCATGCATCCTTATGTTCCTTTATTCTCTCCTTCTTTCCACCCATCTTTACTTCCATGTTCACTTTCAGTCTCTCCTACACTACTTGTTCCTTCCCTCCTTCCTTTCTCCAGCTTTCCTGCTTCCCTCTTACCCTTCCTTCCTTCTTTCCTTCATCTTCCCTCCAATCCTTCCTTCTTTCTTTCCTTCCTTCCTTCCTCCACCTTCCCTCTTACTATTCCTTTCTTCCTTCCTCCAACTTTTCCTTCTTACCCTTCTTTCCTTCCTTCCACCACCACCTTCCCTCTTACTCTTCCTCTATTACTTCCACCACCTTCCTTCTTACCCTTCCTTCCTCCACCTTCCATCTTATTCATCCCATCCTCCCTTCCTTCCACCACCTTCTTTCTTACCCTTCCTTCCTCTACCTTCCATCTTATTCATCCCATCCTCCCCTCCTTCCACCACCTTCCCTCTTATCCTTCCTCCCTTCTACCATCTTCCCTATTGCCCCTCCTTCCACCACCTTTCCTCTTAACCTTCATTTCTCCACCTTCCCTCTAATTCTTCCTCCCTCCCATCTTCCATCTACACCTTTCATCTTACTTTTCCCTCCTTCCTTTTTCCACCTACCCTCTTACCCTTCCTTCTACCATCTTCCCTCTTACCCTTCCTTCTTCCACCTACCCTCTTACCCTTCCTTCTACCATCTTCCCTCTTACCCTTCCTTCTTCCACCTACCCCCTTACCCTTCCTTCTACCATCTTCCCTCTTACCCTTCCTTCTTCCACCTACCCTCTTACCCTTCCTTCTACCATCTTCCCTCTTACCCTTCCTTCTTCCACCTACCCTCTTACCCTTCCTTCTACCATCTTCCCTCTTACCCTTCCTTCTTCCACCTACCCTCTTACCCTTCCTTCTACCATCTTCCCTCTTACCCTTCCTTCTTCCACCTACCCTCTTACCCTTCCTTCTACCATCTTCCCTCTTACCCTTCCTTCTTCCACCTACCCTCTTACCCTTCCTTCTACCATCTTCCCTCTTACCCTTCCTTCTTCCACCTACCCTCTTACCCTTCCTTCTACCATCTTCCCTCTTACCCTTCCTTCTTCCACCTACCCTCTTACCCTTCCTTCTACCATCTTCCCTCTTACCCTTCCTTCTTCCACCTACCCTCTTACCCTTCGTTCTACCATCTTCCCTCTTACCCTTCCTTCTTCCACCTACCCCCTTACCCTTCCTTCTACCATCTTCCCTCTTACCCTTCCTTCTTCCACCTACCCTCTTACCCTTCCTTCTACCATCTTCCCTCTTACCCTTCCTTCTTCCACCTACCCTCTTACCCTTCCTTCTACCATCTTCCCTCTTACCCTTCCTTCTTCCACCTACCCCCTTACCCTTCCTTCTACCATCTTCCCTCTTACCCTTCCTTCTTCCACCTACACCCTTACCCTTCCTTCTACCATCTTCCCTCTTACCCTTCCTTCTTCCACCTACCCTCTTACCCTTCCTCCTACCATCTTCCCTCTTACCCTTCCTTCTTCCACCTACCCTCTTACCCTTCCTTCTACCATCTTCCCTCTTACCCTTCCTTCTTCCACCTACCCTCTTACCCTTCCTTCTACCATCTTCCCTCTTACCCTTCCTTCTTCCACCTACCCTCTTACCCTTCCTTCTACCATCTTCCCTCTTACCCTTCCTTCTTCCACCTACCCCCTTACCCTTCCTTCTACCATCTTCCCTCTTACCCTTCCTTCTTCCACCTACCCTCTTACCCTTCCTTCTACCATCTTCCCTCTTACCCTTCCTTCTTCCACCTACACCCTTACCCTTCCTTCTACCATCTTCCCTCTTACCCTTCCTTCTTCCACCTACCCTCTTACCCTTCCTCCTACCATCTTCCCTCTTACCCTTCCTTCTTCCACCTACCCTCTTACCCTTCCTTCTACCATCTTCCCTCTTACCCTTCCTTCTTCCACCTACCCTCTTACCCTTCCTTCTACCATCTTCCCTCTTACCCTTCCTTCTTCCACCTACCCTCTTACCCTTCCTTCTACCATCTTCCCTCTTACCCTTCCTTCTTCCACCTACCCTCTTACCCTTCCTTCTACCATCTTCCCTCTTACCCTTCCTTCTTCCTCCTACCCTCTTACCCTTCCTTACTTCACAATTAAACTTACAGACTCTTATATCTTAACCTCATAGTCTATGTCTTTCTTTGCAGACATTATCTGGGCTCACTATGATCCAGTTGGCTTCTTGTCTGTATCGCATGGTGTTTGCCAACCACTGTTCGAGGAGCTCTTGCTTCTCCTGCAGCCTCTTTCTCTTCTACCTTTTGACCTGGACCTCCTGTTTGAGCACCACCTGGTCCAGATGAGCCGTGAGCAGCAGCATAAGAAGGAGATGCTCCGAGTGAAGCAGGACCTTCTGCAGTCCATTCACTCCACCATACAGCTGATGAGAAGCCGTGATGAAGACGAGCAGGGAAGCCAAGGGAGTAATAGTCTTGAGAAGATGCCATCTGAATCCTCTGATACTGAGAGGCCCACAGGAGAAGGAGCTGCCACCGTGGAGGTTGCTGAGGAGGAAAAGAAAGACAACACTCTGGAGATAAAAAGAGACAAACAAGCTGGCTGGTGGTACCAGCTTATGCAGAGCTCCCAGGTATATATCGAGAACTCCTCTGATACTGCCAGGTTCACACGTCAAGATAGGCGCAGACCAGGGAGTGGTGGCACGCCTAAAAAAGTACCACCGCCTAGAGAGGGAGTTGTGGAAGGTGCAGAGGCCTGTCCCAGTGTGGAATGCATGACAGTAGACAAGCCATTAAAGAAAGACACCGCAGAAGACATTCGAAAGGAAGAGAAAAAGTCCTGGATGGGCAGTCCTCCTGAGTGTGTGCTTAATGAACTTAAACGTGGCCAAGAGAAGGAGAATGGAAATGTACAAAAGGACTCACAGCCCGGCGGACACGAGTCAACAAATGAGAACACACAGAGCAGCCCTGCTAGGAAATGGGGACACTTGTTTGGATCCAGGAAACCCTTAAGTGAAGCCAAGCAGCAGGCAAACAGGTAACATTGACGTGCTGTACCTCATGTCTCAGTTCAAGGATCTGTGTTTCCAAATGCATTCACTAGCGATGTACAGTGTAGTATATATTAATATGCATTTTAACCACCTCAGCTTTCAGTGTATTTTCACCTTATGCATCTGAGCAATTTTCACATTTCAGCGCTCCTCCCATTCATTTGCCAAAAATTTACCTCTACTTATCACAACAAAATGATCTGTATCTTGTTTTTTTCCGCCACCAATTAGGCTTTCTTTGGGTGGTATCTTTTGCTAAGAATTATTTTTTATTAAGAAAAAAACTGAAAAAAATTCATTATTTCTCAGTTTTTGGCCATTGTAGTTTTAAAATGATACACGCTACCATAATTAAAACCCACGTATTTTATTTGCCCAATTGTCCTGGTTATTGCACCTTTAAATGATGTTCCTATCACAACGTATGACGCAAATATTTTATTTGGAAATAAAGGTGCATTTTTTCATTTTTGCATCCGGCACTAATTACAAGCCCATAATAATAATAATAATAATTAAAAAAAATAACAGTAATATACCCTCTTGACATACATATTAAAAAGTTCAGTTCCTTAGGTAATTTATGTTTTTTATTATTATTGTCATTTTTTTAATGCAAAAGTTTTATTTGGGTATTTATGGGACAGTGTGGGAGGAAAGGGGTTAATTTTAAATTATGTGTAGGTCTCTTTATTAAAATAAATGGATGTAAGTGTAATTGGCCACAAGATGTCCTCAGTCAGACTTCCTGCTCCTGCTTTTAGTACGCGAACAGGAACTAATGTGTGTAAGTATAACTTAGAGTGTTTACAAATGACCGCTGGCATCTCATTGATGCCGCGATCATTGACACAGGGACCTAGGACAATGAATGAGAACTGTCCAGAGCCCCTCCCACCCCACCCCTGCACGTGCCTGTACTGTGCTATAACCATTAAGTGGTTAAATAGGGGCAGGTGCTAAAGGGATGTGGTCAAATTAAGGTGGCCACTTTCCTTTAGCACCTGCTAAAGGCACAGCTTTGTTTGTTTGTGATTAGTGGCAATGTATTTTATATTGCAAAACTATACTTACGGTTATACTTTTACGTCAGAACATCAGCAGCAATGAGCCAGTTGTCTTGCACCTAAAGCCACATTTAGATGCTAGATCGTAAGCCAGTCAAAACATTTGATTGGGGCCGCATCCAAAGTTTTGCAGGGGGGCCCAGTGATTTCTAGTTGTGCCCCTGGTGGTGCGTGATATCTCTGCATGTTTTTCTTCAGTAAAGAGTTCTAACTTGTTATAATGGGTGCCTATCTGAGTGTACAGACCACTCTGCTCCAGCAGTCTAATCGTTTAGGAAGGCTGGGTACACACAATGCAATTTCTTGTCCAATCAACGGGTATTCTGCCAAAAAGTTGCATCATGTGTACATGCCCAAACTTCTACCGATCGATAACGGGATCAATTTTCCAATCATCACTTCCCAAAATCGATCCCGTTACCGATATGGAGCAGATGGACATGCCGGAAATAATTGATTCGATCCCGTAGATGGGACTGGAAGTTGTAACGTGTACCCAGCAATGTATTATGTACGATACAGATGACTATACAGAGACTGTGAAATGAAAGTCAAATTGTTCAGCTAGCCTTTTGAAATGTTTTCTGACTGGTGCTCCACCTGGTGGTGAAACAGGGAAATATATAATAAAAGGTTACAGTATGTACGCTTTCAAGAGCTTCAAGGCGTTTATATGCACGGTCTCAGAGGGTCTCTCAATTTCCTCCAATATTGTCTCTATTATTATTTAGCACTTACACATTTGTAGAACATTTAACAAACCGAGTCCTTATCACATGTGGCAGCACGGTGGCGTAGTGGTTAGCTCTCTCGCCTTGCAGCGCTGGGTCCCCGGTTCGAATCCCAGCCAGGGCACTATCTGCAAAGAGTTTGTATGTTCTCTCCGTGTCTGCGTGGGTTTCCTCCGGGCACTCCGGTTTCCTTCCACATTCCAAAAACATACAGATAAGTTAATTGGCTCCCTCTAAAACAAAAATTGGCCGTAGACTACAGTACTTACACTACATAATATAGACATATGGCAATGGTAGGGATTAAATTGTGAGCTCCTTTGAGGGACAGTTAGTGACAAGATATATATATACACTGTACAGCGCTGCGTAATATGTTGGCGCTATATAAGTACTAAATAATAATAATAATAATTCCTTCCTTATGGCACTTTCATGTAGCAGTGTTACTGGCCTGTCAGTCAAATTTGAATTTAGTTCTCTGATTACCATTCAGCTTGTTTGAGGCTCACACAGCAATGATCAGTGACACTCCCCTAATCTTTCTCTGGGAGGAGTATGCAAATTGCAGTCAGTGCTGCCTGGATGTGGGTGGAGTTTGTCTAAGAAGCAGCTCAGTTTAATAAAATGAAGCACTTTAACCAATTCTGGACGTTGGTAATTGAAAGCTATGCCCTGTTTGGACCTGCTATCCTTACCAGGGTGTAGATTTCAATTACTGCACCGCACACTCCCACTGATACCGCCGATCGCGCCGCTCTCCCGCCACTGCTACCTATTCGCTCTGTCGTAGGTATGACAGCAGAGCTCTGTGAGATGGTCAGGAGCTGTTTTCATTGGCTCCTGACCCTGTAACCACAGAAAGCCAATCACAGCCGCGCTCTCTTCTCCTGGCGCTCTCATTTGATGAATGTCCCAGATCCCGCTCATCCTCTGCCTCTAATACTTTTAGCCATAGACCCTGAACAAGCATGCAGCAGATCAGGTGCTTCTGACATTATTATCAGATCTGACAAGATTAGCTGCATGCTTGTTTCTGGTGTGATTCAGCCACTACTGCAGCCAAATAGATTGGCAGTAGAGCCAGGCAACTGGTATTATTTAAAAAGAAATAAATATGGCAGCCTCCACATACCTCTCACTACAGTTGTCCTTTAAAGGATACCCGTGGTGACATGTGACATAAGATAGACATGTGTATGTACAGTGCCTAGCACACAAATAACTATGCTGTGTTCCTTTTTTTCTTTCTCTGCCTGAAAGAGTTAAATATCAGGTATGTAAGTCTCAGTTCCTGTCCAGGACTGGGTCAGACTACAGTGTGACCCTCACTGATAATAAATTACAACGATAAAACTCTTTCCTAGCAGAAAATGGCTTCCGAGAGCAGGAAATAGATGTAAAGAATCTATAATAGTTCATAGATTTTAGCTCTGGCATACTTCAATGAATGTGTCATTGAGCAAAAACAATAAAAGAGGAAACACTTAAAAAGTAGATTTAAATATAAAATAAAGCTGTGGAATATCTTAAAGAAAACCCTAGGTGGGTTTCTGACATAAATATTATGACACAGAGGCAATGCCCAGCCTCTGTGTCCTTATAGTGCGTCCCCAAGCCCCTCCCCCCCCCCCCCCGCTCTGCTGTCCACCAACGTAAAAACCGCCACGTTAGCGACATGCAGATTGTCGCTAGCTGGCTGTTAACATTGTAGCTGTCATTTACCACCACTCCCCCGCCTCCTGCATATCGCCACTCCCCGCCTGCGTCCCTTCCCTCCCCACCTCTGTAAGCTTCCTCCAATCGGCTTACAGAGGTGGGGAGGGGAGGGACGCAGGCGGGGAGTGGTGATATGCAGGAGGCGGGGGAGTGGTGGTAAATGACAGCTACAATGTTAACAGCCAGCCAGCGACAATCTGTGTGTCGCTAGCGTGGCGGTTTTTATATTGGGGACAGCAGAGTGCGGGGGGGGGGGGGGGCTGGGGGCGCACTATAAGGACACAGAGGCTGGGCATTGTATGCCAAATGTGCCTCTGTGTCCTAATATTCATGTCAGAAACCTACCTCGGGTTCTCTTTAAAAAGTCATTTTTAAGAGAAGGAGGATAGATACAATTGTTTATTTCATTCGTTTATTTTCACTCGGGTGTCTTTTAAGGACAACATCCACCGCGTTCTTTTGCTTTCCATGTTTTGTTGGAATTCTGCTTATTCATGTGTCTGATGACCTCTGGTTGCTCCCACCGCTGGGATGTCTAAACCGCTAAAGTCTCTACCTAAGTGCCTCATTTTTTATTACTAGAGGACTGCTTTCTAGCTGGCATATATTCTGTGGCGCTCTTGTAGCAGGAGGCTCTGCAGCTGCTTCTACGCTCTCATCTTGCAGCGGTGTAAATGTTTTATGAGTCCTGATGCTGATTGTCTGCTCTGCCATGCAGGATGCCCTCGGGGTGGCTGAGTCTGGACAAGTCCGTGTTCCAGATGATGGCACAGACGGTCAGCGCCGGAATCTGGGGGGACACAACGGCTGAGAAGGAACCCTCCTCCGGAGCCTCTGAGGCTGGAGCTGCCTCTGTCTCTCCATCCTCCTCGCAGAATACTCGGTAAGTAGCCAAACGCAACCTCAGGAAGTCCCAGCTCTCAGCAGGAATCTTCTATGCATCCAAATATTCAGCAGCAGCTTCACAGATGGGGAATCGATTTCATGCTGAAATCGATTCACAATCTGTTTGCAGTAAAGGCAGCCATACGATCACTCTCTGATCAGATTCGATCAGAGAGGGATCTATCTGTTGATCGATCTGATGGCAAATCGACCAGTGTATGGCCACCTTATGCTGGGTACACACGATGAGATTTCCCGTTCGATTCCCGGATCGATTCGATTAAATCAAACATGTTCGATTGGATTTCGATCGATTTTTTCATGATAGGTATGCAAAATCGACGGAAAAAACGATCGAAATCCAATCGAACATGTTTGATTTAATCGAATCGATCCGGGAATCGAACGGGAAATCTCATCGTGTGTACCCAGCATTAGAGTAATCAATTTAAGTCCACTGCGCTCTCACTCTTCAATCACTATTGTTTCAACCTGTAAAATAAACAGACTGCACGTCGCGTAATCCAGTTTTGAAAATACAGAACACAACCTCCGTGTGGGGTGAACCAAGTGCTATCACTCGTGCCACCGTCACCCACAATCAGAGAGGTTCACCGGATTCGAATCAACTTACTTCCAGGTGGATCTCACTCAAATTATGTTTCACCAGGGTACTTCAGTGATTCATATTCAGAGAGGTCGCTATAAAACTTTTAATCTTCATTAAAACTTGAATAAAACACACGTTTCTGACTCTGGTACGGTTTCCGGGCGGCATCCCACTATCCGAATTCTCCGCACTGATCGGCACCCTTCCACGCTCCACCACTGACCAAGGACGTGATTGCGTCAGGCGCCCTACGTGTTTCATCATCAAACCAGACTCATCAGGGGGAAGTCGGAAAGGGCCCTAGGAACACCGCTGTGAAACGCTTTTTATTCTTCTGGAGTCTGTAAGTGGCGCAAGAAGCGCAGTTGGGAGCTGATGTTTTGGTACAGCTGCTTTGTGCAATAAGATTTTATTGTGTTTTATTCAAATTTAAATGAAGATTAAAAGTTTTATACCGACCTCTCTGATATTATTCACTGAAGTACCCTGGTGAAACATCCACCTGGAAGCAAGGTGGTTAGAATCCAGTGAACCTCGGTGACGGTGACTGTGGCACGAGTGATAGCACTTGGTTCACATCACACGGAGGTTGTGCACTGTATTTTCAAAACAGGATTACGCGATGTGCAGTCTGTTTATTTTACAGGTTGAAACAATAGTGATTGAAGAGTGTGAGCGCCGTGGACTTTTAAATTGATTAGTCATCTGGATGGAATACACCATAGCGAACTCACAGGACATAAAGTGGAGTAACCCTGAGTGGGATTGCTATTGAGGACTGTAATTGTGTGTAAGGTGGCGCAGCCTGGTGTGTTTATTATTGGTCCATTAAGGCCTTTTTCCCACCAAGACATTGCGTTTTAGAGGACGTTAAGGTCGCATAACGTGCCCCTAACGCAACGCATGGTGGTGTTGAAGTTGGACGTCAGATTGAGCCGCGTTATGCAGCTCTCAAAGCAGCCGCTCCAGGTTAGTGATAGGAAGTCCGGATCTTTTTAAGGATTCGGATCATTTGAATCAGATCATTGAAAAGATCCGGATCTTTGAACCGAATCATTTGAATCATTTTACTAGGGAAGCAGACTGGGTGAAATGACTAGCAGGACAGGGCTTTCCCTGCACTGTACATTCTGTATGTTCCTGTTTCTTCCAGACAGACATCCACTGTGAACCGAACATTGTGATGAACCGGATGATTCGACTCACAAAAAAGATCTGGATCAAATGAACGACTCGTTCATGATCCGGACAACACTACAGTCCCACCACGAGTCACCACAGTGCAGTGAATATTAATTAGCCACGTGGCTGGCCGCGGAGGAGGAGGGGAGACCTCCTCCTCCAACATTACTGAGCATGTGCAAACAGTCTAACGCTGCTTAACAGAGTATAACGTACAGCATGCAGCACTTTGTTAAAATGTGCAACGCAAGGTGTGCACTGTGAACAGCACATTGATTTTACAGTGCTGTGAGTTAGGCTGCGTTACTAGCTGCTGTAACGTGGGACTTTAACGTCCCACTGTGAAACCAGCCTAAGAGTGCCTACATCTGAGGGCCCCATAAAAGTTTTGCTATGGGACCCTATGGTCTCTAACTACGCCACTGAGTATTTCAGTTGAGTATAGCTCAAGATCACCCTAGATTTTAATAGACTGTCAATAGACTCAACGTTCCTATCGAATCTATCATCTAATGTGCGTATAGTGGCCTTTACATTGCTGGTGGGGATAATGATCCCATTTTTTTCTTTTTTTAATGAGGTTCATTGTTTTTATCAGACAGGTGAACGCTGTTTATCATCACACAGAGCCGAAACAGCAAAATCTCAGCTTCGTCTACGAATCCCACTCTGACCACCTGCGATGTGTTCTTGGAAGCCGCAATGGGCTCATGCCTCTAAAGTTTGTTACTCAACCCGACAGAGTGGACTCCTAACAAACCATGGGACAGTGTTCTGAGACGCTCAAAGATGGAGTCCATAAGGTCCACAAGGACAACGACATGAGGAATGTGATGGGATCTTTCTGATTCTTTGGTAGAATGGAGCACTGAAGATGTCCCCTGGCTTTTTTTTCTTTAACCTCTGCGAGGAAAATGCAAGCATTGCAAATGGGAATTAACGAGAGTGGTGGAGTCGGTCGCGTTAATACAGTATTCTTTCTTGCTGCGCCCAAACCAACGTGCACGTGTGCTAGCCGTTTTATTGACGTGAGCTCTGCATGCAAACATAGAAGAAACTGTGACTTCCCCCCCTAGCGTTTTTTTAGCCAGCGACCTGACCCTCCTTCAGCTCGTGTACTTAGCACTTATATGTCCAAGTAACACTTACAAAACTTCTGCAACTTTATTTTATGGTCATTCGACCAACACGAACATAAACTCCCCCGGACTCTCAACTCAAAATAACGTACAGTCTGTTACTTGGTTACTTGAAGCACAGGGTGTGATAGTACCATGTCATCATGTAGAACTTTGGCTTCAAACTCTTCAAAACTATTGTCCATTGAATAATCAAATACTGAAGTTGACTGTACAGTGGGTAGATATGGACAAGGAGTAGACGTGGATTCCACCTACTGGACCAGAATAGTTCTGCAGAACCTGCTCCTTGTAGTAAGGCTGAGAAAAGATGAAATGTGATCAGAAGGTGTCAAAAGAATTGAGAAAGCTTAGAAAGGCAGCACAGCACTGAAAGTTTGTTAAGAAAAAATTAACAGGAAAGGATTGGTTGTGGATGAAAAGATCAAGTTTATATTGAAAGTTGGTGATCTGTTGCCCAAATGGCCCTATACTGTGTCATCATCTCGCTCCACACATGAGGGTAGTGAGTGTATAAATGAGAGCTTGGCAGTGGGTGCAGCAGCAACTATCGGTGACTTTTGGAAGCCTTAAGGAAACTTGGAGATCTTTGATTTTTTTCAAAAATACCTTTCAGAAGGAGAAGTCTATGAATGAGTGTTAGAATGTTGGTGATCACTAGGAGAAAAGGTAGTTCTGGGATGTTTCATTGGTAGCTGAAAAAATATCTACATGGATATGGTAAGCTGGTACCCTCACAACTCATGTTTAGGGTATTGCTACGTAGATGATGGTGAGCTAAGTCATCTACTAGCTTCTTCTGTCCCCCAAAGACTCTGGTGGTAAAATCTCTGCACTTAAGCTCCCAGGTTCACTCTTCAATTTTTCATGCCCAATATATTACTTTGATTTATTTTTAAGTTATCAGAACAAAAACATGATCAGAAGGACTCAGAGAAAAGTCAGGAGCTAAAGAAAGGAGTTGACCTAAAGAAAGGAAGTCCTAGCCGTAGAGTCTCTGAATTAGAGGTAAGAGATGTGGTAAGCAGTTCTAGCTGCTAGAATCTCTGGACTGTGGGCAGGAGATATAGCAAGGAGGTCTACCTACCAGAATCTCTGAGTACAGTAAGAAATCAGTAAATGTCTTGGACTTCCAGAGTCTCTTAAAACTCGGATATCAGTTTGGGTGTTGACTAATTCTTTAATGTAGGAAGAAACCTGATTTCGTCATTTGGGCCATTGTGGATTAAGCTGAGATCACTAAGTCGTGTCCAACAACAATTATTCCTTTGGGAAATATTTTGTTCTTCTTAGTGCTAACTTCACCAATTTAGTACTGAACTTGGGATGAAAACTTGGATTTTGTCACCTCTTGGTACATTTGAGATGGCAAATGGTTCCTGTCTGATATTAGTGACTGAGTGAATGTGGCCTAACTGTAAGGATGGTTTTATTGTGTATCATTATAATTATTTATTCTGAAGCAGTTAATGATCAGTATCATTGTTAAACTAACTACTGGACTGAATGTATATAACAAGTTACAGTACCCCTACCTTAATATGACAATTTTACTTATTGCTGCTCTTAATTCTTGGGGAGTTTTTAAGCTTACAGTCAAAAAGGAAAAAAAAAAAAAGCTTTGGTCCAATGAACAAGGGAATTTTGACAACTAATAAGAACCAAGCTAATCATGCTATTTTTAATATAATGTTAGCGCCGTAGTCTCATGACCCCTCTCCTGTTGTAACCTCTCTTGCTGTCAAAATACTACACCAATAAGTATTGAAAGGATCAGTCCATTGCAAACAGACACTGTGTTTTTTGATAGTTATTTGATGTTTGCAGTAACCACCAGATTTTAACAGGTGACTGCAGGAACAAGATCTGGACTCCTTCATCTCAGACTCCACCCACAGCAGGACTCCAAATCATGGTTTTACAGTTCCTATGGTTGACGTTATGCAGAGAGGCTCCTCAGAGGCGGTTCTAAAAAGCCAAGTGTCTTGCTCCTCGAGTACTCAAGAGACATGACAAGCAAGGGGCAGAATTATCATTGTTTTGGTTGGACTGAACATTTAAAGCATAAATAAACTTACCAATTTATGTCCACCTATCATTTTGCTCCTTAAAGGGACAAAAAAGTGAAAAGCACCTTGTCTGGAAACATTAATTTTTACAACTTTTTTTTACCAACTTGAGTGGGTAAAAAGATACCTGAACTTACTTTTGTTAGGTTGCGCACCCGCTAAAGCTTGAATGAGAGGTAAAATTGCTTTGGGAGTTGTACATTTAATACTAAGACCTTGTGTGTATGTATGGATAGGGTAATCTGTATATATAGTTCAGGCAGGGCAGTGTGCGTGCTGGTTGCTTACACTGCTGGTATGATCATTGGGGGCTGCAACGCTACAAAAAAAAGCTACATAAGACTACAAGATGGGCATTGGTGGGGTAGGGGGGTAGGCTTAGATATCAGTAAGGCATGGGCATGGTTCCAAGAAGATGGTATGCATTACCGAAGGACTGGCTTTGCTGCTATTGGGGGGGGCACTGCAAAATTACATTATATTGAGGATTGGAAGAGGGTGCATTAAACAGAATGTATGGCTCTGCCCATTTGCCACTCTCTTAAAGAGAATCTGTACTCTAATATTCTTACAATAAAAAGCATACCATTCTATTCCTTATGTTCCCCTGTGCCCCTCTGTGCTGTTTCTGTCACTCCCTGCTGCAATCCTGGCTTGTACCGGTAATTAAAGGGAACCTGTACTGAGTAAATTTATTTAAAATAAACACATGAGTTAACTTCAAATGAACATTACATAGTTACCTTGCCATCAGTTCCTCTCAGAAGCTCACCATTTTCTTCTGACAATGATCCCTTCCAGTTCTGACAACATTTTGTCAGAACTGAAATACATCAGTTGCTGTCAGTTATATATCAGTTGCTGTCAGTTACAGCTGAGAGGAGAACCGATGTGTCCATGTTTCTCTATGGCTCAAGTTGGCGATGTTACAGTTTAACTGTTTGCTGACCAGAAAGCTGTTATGGTGTAATGGCCATTTTCAAAATGGAGGACAGAGAATTCCATTGATCACAGTGGACAAATAGGACGCAGGAGAGGAAAAAGAGATTGAGGAGTAGACTACACAGGAGGTAAGTATTACTTGTGTATGTTTATTTTGACTTTTAATCTTCAGTTCAGGTTTTCTTTAACAGTTTTAGGCAGTGTTTACAAACAAATGACTGGCTTCTAAACAGAGTATCATAGGCTGAGAACAGCTTACTGTGTGATTCATGCAGAGCTTGGAGGGGGTGTGTAAAGCTTCTGCCAATGACAAGCAGTGCTGCACATTCCACACATTCCAGCCTCTTGACAGACACAGGACAGAGGAAAGAAGATAAGATTTATTACAGAGACAGTGCAACTAGAAAAGGTTGCAGTAAGACAGACCACATCAGAACAGGTATAGGAACTTATAGAAAAGAAAAAATAAGGCTCAAAATTTTGTTACAGAGTCTCTTTAACAAAAACAAAATGATTAAAACATAACATTAAACTACAATGAAAACTCTAAATATTAAACAGAGCAGTTCCACGATAAATATGGATGGGGGGGCGGGACACGGCTGCAGCTGGGCGGAGCCAGGACCATTGCTGCAGGTGGGCAGAGCCAGGACCATGGCTGCAGGAACCTCACTGCAGAGTGACTGACTGATATAGATGGCTGGCTGGGCGTGCTATAGATTCCGCTGTGGACTACTTTCTGATGTGAACTTCTACTTTTGTTAAGTAATAAAGAAAATCCCTTCAGTTGTACATTAATGGCAAATGTTGTGGAACTTCACTGTAAAGTTCAAATATCTTAATAAGTACATGAGCTCTATTCTTGAAGCCCAGTTCCAGGCAAATATTAACTTGGAAAATGCAGTGCAGAAAAATTCTGCTTCCCAACCCATTACCAAATAGTTATCCGTCCAGTCTAGTAAAAAAAAAATCCCAATTTTCAAAAACACAAAAAGCCATGAATTGTTTCTGACTGTGAACATGGGAGTGGCATGTCAGTATGTCAAAATAACAGAGACATATTGCATTATTGATCAGAGCCACAGTTTAACTAAACTAACTTGTAAGTGCACTAACATTTGAAGTTATCCATTTCACTCATAGTTACTGCTGGAAATGTTTCTGTTTTGTATAGTCTCAGGTTGCAGTTATGTTTATATCTACATTCCTGTATAAAGGGGAGAATTGGAATTGCTGAAGTAAGAAGGTCTGTAGGGTGGTCTACAGCTGGATATTTAGAGCAGAGTTTGGAAGGCGTCACCAGACTTCTCCTGACCTTGATGTATGAGCATGTCATATAAATGAAAGGCCAGGCAGTTTGGTGTAGAGGGAATGAGAAAAAAAAACCTAATTGCTGAGTCTTGGGTTGTTGTACAAAATGGACCTTGGCCCTCCTTGCCTTGTCTATTCTTTCAAAACACTTGCACCAAGTATGGCAACAGTACTGGTTCATAGTTTTCTGGGCTTAAGTTCAGCTCAACTCGGTCTTCTAAATTGATTTGGGACAAGCTAGGACACCTTAGTTCCTTAGATGTTCCTCAGAACATGACAATTCAGATGGGCTTTGGAACCTTTCAATTGTTTCAGGACTACATTTCTAGGGAAGTGAGTTGAATTTTGGCTTTGAAGCCCCTTGTATTAATATACGGTACTTTTGGAAAGTGGTCTCAACATGTGCCGAAGAGGGATCTGAACCTTTGACCATCAGCCTTATGGTGACTAGTGGCATCATCACCCCATGAATAGGTCGATATGCAGTCTACTCAAGCTGTTGATCTTGTCACCAAACATTTCCTCCAAGACCATTGCCATTAAACATCCGGAGTAGATTCATCTGTGGGTAGGTAAGTCCTTCTGTCTGAGTTATATGATGTGATGCCTTTCTATCAGTCTTGGTTCAGTCCAGAAAACAATATGGCTACCAACAGAAAATGTAGTTGTGGTTTAGCTATTAACTCCTTCCTCCTCCACCCCCCCCCCCCCCCCCAACCCCTCATTTTCCTGGAATCCCCCACTTTCCAAATGGTCCTTTGTCTTTACCTGGAAATCCTGATTTTAGCCAGGGGTCAGGGATGGGCAAACCCTCAAATCTTCCGCCGTATGTTTGCTGAAATTAACCCATGTCTGTTACATCAGCGCCTGTAATCTTGGTGTTCTCTGCCATATGTATGTATATTTATTGGTTTGTTTATTTATTATGCATATTAATAAAAAAACGGTGCTGAATAAAAACGCATGAGAGAGTGAGCGGTCTTGTTTTATCCCCTACACGAATGTTAGAAAGATTGGCTTCACAGACGGGAGATATCAGGTATGGCTTATGTGGATTACAAAGTACACATTTATCATGAAGGTACATGGAAAAAGGTAATACCCAAACTTCTATCATCCGAGGGCTATTTCAGAGAGGACCCATCATTAACCCTCTTAGTGCTAAGCCAGATTAAGGCTCGGGCCGGAAATCTGCAGCTCAGAGCGGGCATCCATCTGAAAATGGCGCCTGTGAATAATGGCGCACAGTGTTGCCGCTAATCCGTTTGCCACTTATCGCTATTTAACGTTAAAGCCTTATTGTTATTTAGCGTTAAAGCCTTATCGTTATTTAGCGTTAACACACAGAACCCTCTCTGTACCTATCCCTAACCCCTAAACCCCCCCTGGTGGTGCCTAACCCTAACCACCCCCCTGGTGGTGCCTAACCCTAACCACCCCCCTGGTGGTGTATATTGTACTGTAACTATACCTAACCCTACTCTCACACAGAACCCTCCCTGTACCTAACCCTAACCACCCCCCTGGTGGTGCCTAACCCTAAGACCCCCCAGTGGTGCCCAACCCTAACCTTGACAGTGTTACATTAAATCCATTCATCGCTTTGCAGTTAAATAACGTCTGCAGTTTGGCTTATGTAGGGCGCTATTGATAAATAACGTTAGTGTGTGCCACTGTTGATAAATAACGTTACTGTGTGCCACTATTGATAAATAACGTTAGTGTGTGCCACTATTGATAAATAACGTTAGTGTGTGCCGTTTTTCTTCTTTTTTCCCTGTGCGCCATTATTATGCAGTACTAACGATAAATAGCGATAAGCGTATCTTTTGAATGCGGCGCCATTTTTATGCATAGGCGCTGTGCGCCATTATTCACTGATCCCCAGAGCGGTGACCCCGAGCCTGACTCGGGGTAGCTGCCAAGAGGTATATGCAGAGCGTGTGCGCAGCGGGCGTTTGCAATTCACCTCCACACGATCCAGACGCTGGCAGCCATTCTCCTTTCGGTCCTGGGAGGCTTTCGATCCCTCTGGTGAGACGACAATTTCACTATAGGGGTAGAGTGCCACCTGGTTGGCGGAGGGAGAATTGCAGCACTAGATCCATATGAGGTGAGTTATATGCGGGGCTGCTGCAGATCTATGTAGGGGTATGATTTTTTTCCTGCTTTTAGGGTCTAAAAGCTTAAAGGATACCCGAACTGACATGTGACATGATTAGATAGACATGGGTATGTACAGTGCCGAGCACACAAATAACTCTGCTGGGTTCTTTTTTTTTCTTTTCTTTCTCTGCCTAAGGGCTGGTGCACACCGAGCGGCTTTTTGGGCGTTTTCAGATCCGCTTGCGGCTGCGGATCTGCTTGGTCAATGTATCTCAATGGGGTGGTGCACACCAGAGCGGGGGGCGTTTTGCAGAAACGAAAAATGCCTGGGTGAGGCATTTTTTGGATTGCGGGTGCGTTTCTGCCTCAATGTTAAGTATAGGAAAAACGCAAACCGCTCTGAAAAACGGCACTTCAGAGCGGTTTTGCAGGCGTTTTTGTTACAGAAGCTGTTCAGTAACAGCTTTACTGTAACAATATATGAAATCTACTATACTGAAAACCGCAGCAGCAATCCGCAAAACGCTAGCAAAACGCCTCATAAAAATAAAAAAAAGCGTTTAAAAATCTGCTAGCGTTTTGCGGATCTGCTAGCGGGTTTTGGTGTGCACCAGCCCTAAAAGAGTTAAATATCAGGTATGTAAGTGGCTGACTCAGTCCTGACAAGAAGTGACTACAGTGTGACCCTCACTGATAAGAAATTCCAACTATTTAACACTTTCCTAGCAGACAATGGCTTCTGAGAGCAGGAAAGAAATAAAGAAGGGTAAATAGTTCATAGATTTTAGCTCTGGCATACTTCAATGAATGTGTGATTGAGCAAAAATAATAAAACAGTTAAAAGTTAAAAAGTAGATTTAAACATAAAATAAAACTGTGGAATATCTTAAAAAGTCATTTTTAGGAGAAGGAAGATAGATACAATCATTTATTTCATTAGTTTATTTTCGCCCCGGTTGTCCTTTAAGAAAAAATTGCACCACTTCTAGACCATAAAAGCCGGGAGTAATCATACTGTCAGGGAGGTTAAGTTAATCAGCAGTGTTAACCTCTTGACGACCAGCTAACGCCGATTGGCGTAAACTGGTTGTCTGCGGGTTTCCATGTCAGTTCACGGAGGGTGTCTCCGTGAACAGCCAGAGAGCCGCCGATCGCGGCTCGCCGGCGAAATGTAAACACGCGGGGAAGAAATCCCCGCTGTTTACATCATACGCAGCAGCGCCGTAAGGCAGATCGGCGATCCCCGGCCTCTGATTGGCCGGGGATCGCCGGCATATGATAGGCTGAAGCCTATCCTACAATGCGCAGGACGGATATCCGTCCTGCGCCGCTCAGAGGGGAAGGGAGAGGGAGGGAGCGCCGAAAACGCTGCGGAGGGGGGCTTTGAAGAGCCCCCTCCCGCAAAGTGCAGCAAGCCGGCGGCGATCAGACCCCCCCAGCAGGACATCCCCCTAGTGGGGAAAAAAGGGGGTAAGTCTGATCGCCCTGGCATAATCCTGATCTGTGCTGCGGGCTGAAGAGCCCACGCAGCACAGATCAGACAGAAATCCCCTGGTCGTCAAGTGGTTAATTAAATGAGTTTCTCCAGATAAATAATTACACCATAAGACAGAAGACATTATAACACACACAGATTTATTACAAAACAGACAGTGATTGTCCTCTCTTTTTGTGCTTTTCAGTAATTTAGAAATCATTCTGTTTCTATGGCTTTGGCACCTGATTCAGTGTAGTCACTGGGGGTGATGGTGACCTCATAGTGATGTAACATCCACCAACCTCCCAAAAGCAAAAAAAAAAAAAAAAACATAGGAAAACCTTCACACTCTGCACATTATTTGTCAGGGAGTTTGGAGGAAACACAGAAATGCATTGTGGATAACAAGCTGTCATCTTTCATGGCTGCAGGGTTCATTAGATGCATTGGACAATACATAAAACTCCTTCAAACCCTTTGTTGTATGAGGATGTTAAGCTTAAAGACCAAGCAAAACACCACTTAGAACCATCAAGTAGAAGCTGCCATTTCCTGATTCCAACTATGCAATGGCAGCCTCCATCTTTCTCTTACTTCAAGCTTCCTTCAAAAAGTCAGTACATCCAAAACTGATATTTCATCTCTGGTTGAACACTGGAGACTTGAACCAGTCCATGTTTTCTTCTTGTACTTCTCGGGGGAGGTATCTAACTGGTCAGGGCTCCTCAGGGGAGGTCTCTGTAACTGGTCCTGGCTCCTCAGGGGAGGTCTCTGTAACTGGTCCTGGCTCCTCAGGGGAGGTCTCTGTAGCTGGTCCAAGCTCCACTTACCCACTGATGATGTCATTAGAGAAGGCAGCAATACCTCTGTTCGGTTTCTCATTTATTGTCCTTTTTAGAAATTACAGCAGGAGGAATAAGACTCCACTGCTTTTTTTTTTTTCAGTGGAGAGCAGAGAGTGTTCAACTGGGGAATCACTCTGTTGTATGACTCGTGATATATAAAAAGCCAGTTGGTTGACTTATTTAAGTAGGAGAGTGATTCAGCAGAAATGGGCTGAATTCAATAAAAAGTGTCTGCTATTAGATGTGGAGAATGCCTGGGTCATATCAGAACATTGTAGGGTTGCTAGCAGTTGTGCTAAAATTGTCATGTATACACCCCCAGCAATAACTTTTTCATAATGAATCCAGGCTGTCCCAGATTTATTATAGAGGCCCTGTAGTGACATATAGTAGAGTATATTATTTAGGATACCGATTTTTACCATAATTTTCCTGGTTTCACCATGAGAAACACTTTCTATAGCTATATATTGCTGTACATCGGTATATAGCCCCGCCTTCATAGTTATGCTTAGCCTGGGCTGGGCTAGCTATGCAGAATTCTGCCCCCGAGAGCATTGTGGGAGACCAGGCATTATTTGTACTGGCTTTGGAAATATTCCGCAGAGCTGCACCTGCCAGGAAGGATTTTACAATGGGCCATTACTGAGTAAATAAATAATAATTGAATATTGTAAAAAATAAGCAATTTGATTCATTACTTATTTTCACTACAGTTCCTCTGTAAAGGGACACTTAACTGAATAAATAATTGCCCAGTTACTTACCTGCCCAGCCCCCTGAAGTCCTCCTGCTCCGTCGCTGTGATTCCACGCTCCGCCATTCCTACACTGCTCACCTCCGGAAGACGTGCGAGTTTCCAGCCCCTGCGCATGCCCGGCTAGTGGTCATGCGTCTCCTCTATCGTGCTATCACAGCCGTGAGTGTTCTGCAGATGCGCAGTAACAATTTTTGCTTACTGCGCAAGCACAATTCAGCAGTGCACGCGGCTGCGGGTGTGCATTGGAGGAGGCATGGGGACGCATAGTCGCATACACAGCTTAGGAAGGGAGACAACAGGGTAACCTACCAGCGCGGGATGACAGGGAGGGACCAGGAAGACTTCAGGGGGCTGGAAAAATGTGTAAAGTTTTATCAATTGTAACAGTGGTCTGATATGTGGGCGGGGCACATCCTGCAGCTGCAAAGGGAGTGATCCTATTGGCTGCAGCACTCTGATGGGAAGTCTAATTTCTGTGTGCACCAGCAGCGTTTATCGACTTGGAGTTTGTGGCATTTGACCACTAGAGGATACGAGCGACCGCTGCCAGATGTTTGTGCACTCTATTTGTTTGAAGGCCTCAGGGGTTCACTGAGAACTGGGCATTGGTTCTTATTCAATTCACGTTTTCTCCTAGGAGATCATTTTTCAACTTTTCAACCCTCTGCAACTGAAAAAGTTTAAAAAAGTAGGTGAAAAAGTATCAAAACTATTCTGAGTACAAAAATAAAACCATAGGAAGCAAATTCTGACTTAGGCCCAGTGCACACCAAAAACCTCTAGCAGATCTGCAAACGCTAGAGGTTTTTGAAGCAGATTTTCAGAGCGATTCTAGGCATGTTTAGGCCCCATTCACACTTGAAATGGCAAAACGCCGGCGCTTATAGCGTGAGTGATTTTTCAGCAGAAACGCGATCGCGTTTGCGTTTCACGATTTTGGGCGATTTGGGCAATTAGCACAAATCGCCCAAGTAAGAATGGGCCCATAGGGTTTAATTACACTAGCGCTTTAAAAAGCGCTAGTGTTTGAGCGTTTTGCCAAAATCACAGGCAAAACGCTCAAGTTTGAATGAGCCCAATGGTGGCCATACACGGTACAATAAAAATGTTCGGTTATCACGCTTTTTTTTAATATAAATATAAATGATCGAATCGAATGAAAAGTTAAAAAAAAAATTCGATCAAGAAATTCGAACGATTATCCCGTTTTTCGAAGAAAAATCAGATCGGACATGCTGGAAAACTCTTTATATTCGATCTAACAGAATAATCGAACTAAATTATCTAATCGAAAAAAAATGAAAAATTGTACCATGTATGGCCACCATAAGAGAGATTTTCTAAACATGCTTAGCGTTTTTGGAGTGTTTTTGTGTAGCAGATTACATATATTGTTACAGTGAAGCTGTTACTGAACAGCTTCTGTAACAAAAACGCCTGGAAAACAGCCCTGATCTAGCGTTTTTTAGAGCGGTTTGAGCTTTTCCTATACATTACATTGAGGCAGAAACGCTTCTGCAAACCGCAAAAATGCTGCAGGACCCACGTTTGCGCATTGCTAAAAACCTCAAACAGCTGGTGTGCACCATCCCATTGAGATACATTAGCCAAGCGTTTTCACAAGCGGCAGCGGTTTTGAAAACGCTACTACAAACACTTGGTGTGCACCAGCCTGAAATTCTGATTATTGCTTGCTGCTGGCTATAAAGGCATTTTATGAATGAGGTGTGAAAATATCACCTGACCTAGCAGAAAACATAAAAGGAGAAGTTAATTGAATACGGCCCATACCCCATTCAGAAATCTCCAGAATCCTAGCATTGAACCGGTACTGGTGTGTGAAGAGAATCATTAATATTTGTGATGATGTCATAGGATAGGACGCTCCGAAGCAGGCTTGTGTTTTAGGTGTTTTTGTACCTGTTCATAAAGCATTAGCACTTTGATTGAAGTTAACCCCCGAGCGGTTTTGTGCAATTTTTGGCTGTATTGGTGGGTCACTGATTACGCTCCTATATCTTAGTATAAGGGTACTTTATTAATGTGGATGAGGCATGCCGACTAATTTAGTTGTTTGGTGGTCTAATATGACCCTGGAAAAGGTTGCAAACTCTTTCCAATTAATAGCAAACACTTAAAAATAAATTCAGGCCAACTTTGCTGGATGACAAGATACCCTACCCTAGTCTCACCACCAGTAAATCAGCAAATAACCAGCCTCCCGCCACACCTGAAATATCTGTTTGGGTTGACTGACCCACAATCAGTCATAGATAAATTGGCCTCCGTTCCTCCAAATATTCTTCTGTTGTTTAATTCACCATCTGCTTCTGCAAGGTGCTCTCGCCCAGAGCATTCTGGGTAAGATGCCCATAGGTGTGTCCATACTGGAATTTGTAACCTGTTGAGGGGAACAAACAGAATGGATGTGGTTAGTGGGGAACATCGTGTGGCATACAAGTAAAATGGGAACTAGAGACAGTCGCTAGTGGAATATCAGTAGAATTACCGATATTCTAGAATTGGGCAGTAGCTATTCTAATAGTAAATTATCTTTTTTTTTTAAGTTGTCCTAAACTCTTGCACAGGGTAGAAGGAAAACGGAGAGAAATTCACCCTGTATGTATTTAGAGAGTTTAGCCTGACTAATTCCCCCTCATCTGTAACTAATCACAACTGTAATTTGATCTCTAAACTGTGTCAGCTGGCTGCTCTGGCAGAGCAGCTAATTTGTAAACACAGGATGCTAACCCTATGTCTGCTTCTTTCTGTCAGCCTGGCTCCTTTCAGGTACATTGCCGGGGAGAGGGAAGCTTGTTTTTTCCCCTCCCGCAGTCCTGCTCCTCACTGATTGGCTGAGGGTAGTTCAGTGTGACAGGAGTCTGAGAAGGGAAATACAACTCACCCTTCTGCAGAAGCTGCTGAAATACAATCTATGCTGTGCTCACATGTGTTTACAAAACAAGTTAGATATGACAGTGCAGTGCAGTCTCACCTGGCACATATCCCGTGTAGCGAGGCAACAAGCCTAAACTCTCCAGATAGATGTTACCCTCGTCTGGCTGATGTTTATTCTCTTCTCGTAGCTGGGGCTGGTCGCCCACTCTCGCGCTTTTCTTCAAAGTCATGTGACCAAACTCTACCATAGCTCTGTTGGTGGTTAAGGGATAGCCATTGCCAATCAGGAAGCGAGAGCGAGGCACGTACCCTGTGTAGCCTGTAGAGAAGTCTCACTTTGTTATAGATCCAAACAAACAGCTAGATACACCGAGGCACAGGATATTACTAAATACATGGGTGTTCTATCCTGCCACATGCTCACAAACACCATACTTGGACCAGTGGCTTAGCTAAGGAGCTGTGGGCCCCGATGCAAGTTTTACAATAGGGCCCCCCAAGCACTCCATACATAACAACTGATAAGGCGCACCAAAACCTGCCAATGGCAACTACAGTGTCAGAGGCGCAGGAAGGGGATGGGAAATAGCTTGTTAATGATTACCACTATTCAAAGTATCTATAGAAGTGATTATTATGAGCACAGGATCAATAGAGAGCAAATACTGCAGTTGAGGGAGGGCCCCGGTGCGGTCGCAACCTCTGCAACCCCTATTGCTACGCCCCTGACTTGGACTGATCCCAAGTGGGAGATATCTTAGTTGAGGTGCCCGTATATCTAGCGATGTATGGGCAGATCAACTAAGAGACAGATCTTGCTCTGATCGAATCGTCTGCCCATATACCACAGGCCGATTCCAGATCCATTTCAGCATGACATCTACCGAGAATTGGCCCACCTGGCCTCCCCCAAATGTGAAAGAGAAACAGTAACCAAGAATTAAACTTCATCCCAATCAGTAGCTGATACCCCCTTTACTACGAGAAATCTTTTCCTTTTCTCAAATGGATCATCAGGGGGTCTTTATGGCTAATATTGTGGTGGAACCCCTCCCACAGTGTAATGTCAGAACCATGGTTCTGACATCACACTGTGAGAGCTTTGTTGCATTGTGGGAAATAACAGCTGTTTCCAACTGCCAAAAAAGCAAGCAGCATCTCCTTCCACTGACATCACCTCCCAGCAGTAAAAATGTCACCATGTGATAAATGTCAGAATGTAAATTAGGGAGAGGAAAGATTTTACAATGGGCAAACACTGACTAAATCATTTATAAATAATTGAATGAAGCACTTTTTTATTGCATTATTTTCACTGGACTTCCTCTTTAACCTATTGGGCACCTGCTGCCTAACCTCCCTTAAGGACCAGGCAAATTTGTGTTCGGGGGGAGGGGGGCATGTGCAGGGGGGTCAGGCAGCCGGATCCCCAGTGTGATGACCCCTCTTTCGCCAGAAGCCTTTACTCGCCTCCCAGGCTCCAGCGATGAGCCACAGTAGCCCCCTCTGTTCTCGCCGGCATCCCCACTCCTACTGCCGCTCAGTTCTGGGTCGCGGCTTGATGACGTCCTTAAGCCAGGACCCGGCACTGAAGTCAGAGCGAGCGGAGATGCCGTCCAGAGCGGAGGGGGGCGCCATTCGTTGTGGGAACGGCAGGAAGGCGAGTGGATCCTCTTCTCCCCCCCTTACCGCCGCAGCTGTCACAGTCATCACTATGATCCGCCGGCGATCATAGTGAAGTCAGCTTTCATATGACAGCTTAATCTCCACTCTTGGGTGCGCACAATCACGTTGGGAGCGGAAACAGTGGGCGGCGTAGATCCTACGCCGCATCAGGCTAGAACAGCCACAAGTGCAATGTAGGATCTAATAGAGGCGGTCCCCAAAAGGTTAATGCACCCCCCCCCCTTCCCCTCCCGGTGTCCATGCATTGTAATTTTGCCTGCGCTAGCTGCACCAACTCCCGGTCTCACCATCTCCTCCACCATCTTCCCTGAGTGACATCATCACACCGAGCACCACCACGTGTTAGTGTGTATACCATGTGGCGCGTGTGACATCACACACATGCACCCTGCGATGTTCATGAAAGACAGTGTAGGAGACTGGGAGTTGGTGCTGCCAGATAAGTGACATTTACAATGCATGGCCACCAGAGGGAGGAAATTTATATTTGAGGGGGACAGCAGTTGGGGGTCCGTCGTGTTCGTCACTCATCGCGATGTTGCACAGTTACTGCTGTAAACCCATTCTACCACATTGGACGGAGATTTTCCAGTTTGCTCAATCGATATATTAGATCAATTTTGGCCCGAAATTGGTCGAATCACCGATCGGGCATGCTTGTGGCACCAAATTGTAAACCTTCCATCTCAATTTGCAACTGACATTCTATGTGCTTGTGTGTTTGTGTGGTTGTGTATGTTTGTGATTTTGTGTGTGTGTGTGTGCACTTGTGTGTGTGTGTTTGTGTTTTGCGTGTATGTTTTGCAGCTGGGGTCTTTTGGCTGTGATAGGTTACTGTCCTTCTTCAACGTCTACTACCGTAATTGGAACACATTTTCTATATCCTGGACACTGTGGAATAACCCACCGTTCAGTTGAAGTCTGTGGATTCCCCTCCCTTGCATGTGGGATCTCCTTAACCTTTACAGATGTGGAGATTTGCTCTGCAGCCTCACCTGAGATGAAGTACTTGTGTGGATTCTCATCCTCCATATAATAGGGGGACACCTCCTCCTGGTAGGCTGCGGGAGAGACATAGGGTGCCGCCTCCTTATTCAGCGGAGGAAGCGGCGTCCGGTACTTGGCTGTAATGAGCTAAGAATTCAAAAGCATCACAAAAAGACAATAAACACACAAAAAAGGGGAGCTATACTCATTCTGCTTAGTGACAAAGACAGGAAACTCTAAGGTACTCAAGACACTCACCAGCATTGAGGTTTCCTCTCAGAAAGGGTCCTTACTCTACCTATACCAGTCAATCAGCAAGCAAACACACATTTCATGCTCATAGGTAGGGACCCCTTCTACAGAGGAGACCTCAATGCTGATGAAAGGGTCTAGTACAAACTGTTGTTGCATGCAATCAGTTTTGGAAGCTAACATCCTCTATTTCTGCAACAGAATACAATTTGCAACCTAGTTGTTTTTATCGCTACTAGGGTTCCAGCTTGATGTATTTTGAGTACAAAGGCTTAATGATTGTTCAAAAAGAGAAAAACGCAGGAAGAAATTACATACAGCCCTTACTGACAAATATGTAACTGCTCACCTGAGATAGCCCTCAGTGGCAGACAAAAGCCAATGTCTCTAAAGTGCATACTGACTAAAGGTGCGCGCAATTACTGTCACCTGCAGAGATCAGGAGTTGACACCTCAGACAACAGTTCAGTGCCAAGCTTTGTACAGCCACGTCATCAGTTTAGAGGTTAGCAACACGTTCTATTGTTATGAAGGGGGAGGGGCACAGAACACAATGGGAGGAGTAAGGAGGAGAGTGATGGGCAGGGCCCGTGCCGGTGACACATTGGTGACACATTGGGACAGCTATAAATAAGCTAGATTCTTGGCAGAGGCAGACACAAGCTAGTGGTCTCGGCCAAGAATGCTCTAGTACACAGGTGTCAAACGCAAGGTCTGCAGGTCAAAAGGAAAATTAAACATTCATACAAGTGAATAAGTGAGACGCCTGCTTCCTCTTACACCGTACAGAATCATCTCTAGGTGAACATTTCGGCAAATCTCCTCCCTCCTCACCTGCTTCTCTTGCTCCGTATGAGGCAGCTGCTGGCCGCTCTGCAGCTTGCCGGACACCATCTGCTGCTGCCGCTGACTCTCCTGCTGGTACTGCTCCTTCTGGAAGTCCGTCAGGGCGTCCCGAGAGGTTTCGGCATAAGTCTTGGCAAAGAACTTCTGTGATCTGGGGATGAATCCTGAGGACATGAGAAGGAGACTCAGCGCATGTTAGGGCAGATTGTCAGTAACGTTGAAGGGTGGCCATAGACACTGCCCAGTCTCGCAAGTAGGGCGGGCAACAGCATGACTGACGATCAAGCTAGGATCAGATTATCATGGGAGGATTTGAGGCAAGGCTACAAAGGCGATGGCCTAGGGCACCAGAAAGCAAGGGGCTGACAGTGGCACACTAGGGCAGTTAACCTGCCCCCAAAAAAAGAAAAGAATACAATATTTCTCCAATCACATCCACTATAGCTTTCAAATAAGCAATGCTAAAACCCACACATTTTTTCTGCCCATTAGTCCCGGCTATCACAACATTTAAATTATGCTCCTAGCACAATGTATGATGCCAATACATTATTTGGAAATAATCAGTGTATTTTTTTCTGTCCTGTCAATTGTAAGCCCTTAGGTACTAAAATTACAGTACCTTACAGTAATATACCCTCATGACATATATATATATATATATATATATATATATATATATATATATATATATATATATATATATATATATATATATAAAAAAACCCTAAGGAAACTGTTATGGATTTTTTTTTTTACTGATTTTTTTTTTCTTTAAACATCTGCTTGGTAACTGGGTTGAGGGCTTTGGAAGGCACTGATTATATTATTTTATATATTTTTTTTAATTACAAATCTGTGGTGTAAGTAATTTGACTTTTCGCCACTAGATGGAAACACTCCCTGGATTACCAGGAAGTGTTTAATTTTTTTTTTTTTACATTTTCATTCATAATCTTTATTATGAATGGACATGGCCCCTGAACGGGGTCATGTCCATTCATTACACGCACTGCGACTGGTACAGGGAAGCCATGCTTCCCTTCCCCAACCTCCGTCGTGTGTGTGTGTGTGTGTGTGTGTGTGTGTGTGTGTGTGTGTGTGTGTGTGTGTGTGTGTGTGTGTGTGTGTGTGTGTGTGTGTGTGTGTGTGTGTGTGTGTGTGTGTGTGTGTGTGTGTGTGTGTGTGTGTGTGTGTGTGTGTGTGTGTGTGTGTGTGTGTGTGTGTGCACCTGGGCGGAGCTACAAACAGCAAATCAGATTTCACCCATTCAAGTCAATGGAAAAAATTTAAAAGGCTGCCATTCTCACAGTAATCAAGCCACAGTCCCCACACTTGGCACAAGTGGTCACTTGGTGACCGAGGTTACAAATCCAGGAAAAGTGGGCGGAGCATAAAACAGCCAATCAAATTTCAGCCGTTCATTTTAAATGGGAAAATGTAAACTGCAGCCATTCTTAGAATGTTAATCGCAGAGTTCTCAAACTTGCCACAGTTGGTCACTGGGTGAATGCGATTAAGATTCAAGAAAATGGGTGGAGCCTACAACAGCCAATCAAAATGTACTTATTGATTTTCAAGGGGAATATTTAAACTGCTGCCATTCTTACACTGTTAATGGCAGAGGCTTCAAACTTGCTACAGTCGTCATTGGGTGACTGGGGTCCAAATTCACTAAAGGGGTGGGGCCACATACAGCCAATCAGATTTCCTTGGTGGATAAACTGCTTCCATTCACGCATTTTTGATGCCAGGAACCTGAAAGCTCACAAATGTGGTCATTGAGTGACTGTGTGTCAAGGTCACAAAAAGTGGGCGGAGCCAAAAACAGCTTTTACTGGGAAAATATAAACTGCAGCCATTCTTACATCGTTAATGGCAGGGTTCTCAAACTTTGCACAGTTGGTCATTGGGTAACTGAGATTAAGATTTTGGAAGGTGGGTGGAGCCTACAACAGCCAATAAAAATTCACCTTTCGATTTTCAAAAGGAATGTTTAAGCTGCTACCATTCTCTTAGGGCCTGTACACACTGCTGCGCTTGCGCTGCGCTTTTCAAATCACATGCGCTTTTTAATCGCAAGGTCTTTTGAAAAATAATGAAAATCGTGGAGACCTGTACACACTGATGCGATGCGCTTTTCCTATTCTCATGAAGGCTTGCGCGCAGCAGTGTGTACAGGCCCTTATACTGTTAAAAGCAGATGCATCAAACCTGGTACAGTCAGTCACTGGGTGAATAGGGCCCAAACTCAGAAAGGTGGCGGAGCCACAAACAGCCAATAAGATTTGTTTATTTTTCAATGAGAATATACAAAGTATTGATACCAAGGACCCCAAAGCTGATAAACTTGATAATTGAGTGACTGTATGTCAAGGTTAGAAAAAGTGGTCGGTGCCAACAACTACATTTTTAACATGGCAGGGTTCCCAAACTTTACACAATTGGCCACTGGGAGACTGGGATGAATATTCAGAAATGTGGGTGGAGCCTACAACAGCCAATGAAAATTTACCTATTGATTTTCAAGGGGACTATTCACATTGCTACCATTCTTACACTGTTGATGGCAGAGGCCTCAAACCTGATACAGTCAGTCATTGGGTGACTGGGGTCCAAATTCACTAAAGGGGTGGAGCCACAAACAGCCTATCAGATTTGTTAGATTGATTTCAGCCATTCTGTTATTGGCAGGGTTCTCAAACGTGACACAGTTGGCCACTGGGTGACTGGGACTAATATTCAGGAAAGTGGGTGGAGCCTACAGCAGCCAATCAAAATTCACCTTTTGATTTTCAAGGGGAATATTGCAACTGCAGCCATTCTTACACTGTTAATGGCAGAGGCCTCAAACCTGCTACAGTTGGTCGTTAAGTGTCTGGGGTTCAAATTCAGTAAAGGGGCGGAGCCAAAACCAGCCAGATTTCTTTGCTGGATAAACTGCTTCCATTACCACAATTTTGATGCCAGGAACCCAAAAGCTCACAAACTTGGTCATTGTGTAGTGACTGTGTGTCCAGGTTACAAAAAGTGGGAGGAGTTAAAACAGATTTTTCTGGGAAATTGTAAACTGCAGCCCTTCTTCGCTGTTAATGGAAGGGTTCTCAAACTTAGCATAGCTGCTTACTGGGTGACTGGGATTAATGTTCAGAAAAGTGGGTGGAACCTAAAAATGCCAATCAAAAATCACATGTCGCTTTTCAAGGAGAAAATTACAATTGCTGCCATTCTTGCACTGTTAATGGCACAAGCCTCAGACCTGGTACAGTTGGTCATTGGGTCACAGGGGATCAAATTCAGAAAAGGGGACAGAGCCACAAACAGTGAATCAGATTGGTTTCATTTCATGGGAAAATACAAATTATTGATGCCAAGGACCCCAAAGCTCACAAACTTGGTCATGCCAAAAACAAATTTCACTGGGAAAGTGTAAACTGCAGCCCTTCTTACACTGTTTATGGCAGGGTTCCCAAATTTTGCCCAGATGGTCACTGAGTGACTGAGATTAATATTCAGGGAAGTGGGTGGGGCCTATAATAGCCAATCAAAATTCACCTGTGGATTTTCAAGTGGATAATTTCAATTGCTGCCATTTTTCCACTGTTAATAGCAGATGCCTCAAACCTGCTTCAGTTGGTCATTAGGTGACTGGGGTTCAAATGCTGGAGAGGGGGTGAAGCCACAAACAGCCAATCTGATTTGTTTAATTTCTATTGGAATATACAAATTATTGATGCCAAGGACCCCAAAGCTCACAAACTTGGTAATTGAGTGTTTGTCCGTTAGGGTTAGAAAGTGGGCGGAGCTAACACCAGCCAAATACATACACGGGCAATGCCGGGTCATCAATGGGTGGAGACAAATAGAAATTTCACTGGGAAAATGTAAACTGCAGCCATTCTTACACTGTTAATGGCAGGGTTTTTAAACTTTGCACAGTTGGTCACTGGGTGACTGGAATTAATATTCAGAAAAGTGGGTGGAGCCTACAAAAGTGTATCAACCTTCACCTATTGCTTTTCAATGGGAATATTTAATTGCTACCATTCTTGCACTGTTAATGGCACAAGCCTCAAACCTGGTACAGTTGGTTATTGGGTGACTGGGGTTCAAATTCAGAAAAGGGTGTGTAGCCACAAACAGCCAATCAGATTTTTTCATTTCAATGCAAATTATTGATACCAAAGACCGCAAAGCTCACACACTTGGTCAGTGATAAATTGTGTGTTAGGGCTAGAAAAATTATGCAGAGTCAACACCAGCCAAATACATACCCGGGCAACGCCGGGCAATCAGCTAGTTGGTTAATAAAGCTAGAGCTGGATATTACAAATTCTGGGAATGGCTGAGGTTTGAGGTGAAGCCTCCTTACCAGTGTATCCTGGGATCATACTCCATGACAGCTTCTGGTCCCCTAGGCGGGCTCTCCTCCTCTTGGTGATGTTGGTGGGCGCCTCTATGTGGCTGTCAGTCCGGGGGGGAGGGAACGGACAGGACTGGAGCACCAGCTGTCCAGATCGGCGAATATCAGGACTGGTCAGTAAGTCCGCGGTCAGCTTCCCGTAGGTTTTACCCAGATTATACTTGAATTGAGGGCAGAATCCACCGTACCTGGCAAAGCATCACAGAGGAAATATATGTTACTGGTACTGGCAGAAACATGGAGGCTGCCATTGCTGATCTCCTTCTAATAAACACAGAAACTTCCTAAATGTCACACTTAGGCCCCCTGCACACTGCAAATCCGATTTGTGATTTCGATTTTCCCTGGATGCTATCAAAACAAGAAGAAAAACGCAGAAAAAAATTGTATGTAAAATCGCAAATCGGAATTTCATGTAGCAAGAGGTCTCAGGAACGGTTCACACTTGCGTTGAAGTGGCAAACGGACTCGTAAAAACAGATCTGATCACCTGTCAATTGGATCTGTTTTTACTCTGTTTCCATTTCCCTGCTTCCATTCCATTTCCCCTCATCCCCCCCCCTCCCCCCCCTAGACCCCACCTCCAAAGTGGATTTTTCTATTTAGAACGGTCCGTTCCTTCACTAGTGTGAAGAAACGTTCCGTTTTCTCATTGCCCCCAGTCCAGCGCTTCAGCTTCCTTTCCGTTCTGCCAGGGGCGTATCTGGGTAATATAGAGCATATGGCAAACACTAAAATTGCACCCCCTCTCCCCGTTCAGAGCCCCCTTCCCCCCTAAAAACAACAACCCTTATCGCCTGCATGTGTTAAAGTTGCCTACGTTTTTTGGCTTGGCATATTGCTAAAGTTACTTTTTGGGAAATATCTCTTCTTATTCCGTCTCTGTACTCTATTCTAACATTAAGCCAAGTGCGCCCTACATACAAAGATTAAGTAACCATGTTATCCATATAATAAAATTAATCGGATTTGAGGTCTGAGTGACGGGGGTTGGACGGGCCCGACGCCCGCTATTTATTGGGCGCCCAAATTTCCTCTTTGGTGCCCAATTGCCGATATTTTGCATTAGTGCTTGTCCCCCACAGTAATCCATTAGCCCAAACAGTCCGTTAGCACCAGACGCCCAAATTTCCCGATTCCGTCTGGCACCCCCCTGGGCATCCACCAGGCCCTAAGCATCTGCCTAGGTTGTCTTGTGAGTGATCCGACTTTGCTGTCACAGGGAAAAGGTCTCTAAACAATAAGCTATATAAGAGATGCCTCAGATTTGGTAAGGGGCTAAATTGGTAATGTATTACCGATCCGGTGGAAGTTTTGGTTTGATATTGCACATACTGTATATCGCTGTAAATTCACTTATCCTTTAATTTCTAACAGTTCAAATTCTTTAATTTCTGATTCCTGCAGATTTTAGCACACCTCTGCTTGCTGCAAACAGTTTTGAACTTGACTTGTGCAACTAAAAGGTTAATCCTTCCTTTCCATGCAGACATGTCCTCCTCATCCAGGCTCTGTTGGTATGCAGAGCTGTTGCCATGGTGACATGTACACACAGTGAGCAGACCTGCAGCCATGGCAGGCGGACAACACATAGCACAGCCCCTGTACAATTGTGTCACCTGTCAGTGTATCCACTCTGTGTCACCTGAGGATCAGTTACCATTTCCTGCCCTGACCTGTAACCAGCAGCCTGCAGCACCAAGTGAGCAATGACTGCCTGGACCTGCTCATATCCCTGCTGCAGGGAAAATCAGTGGCTGCCCGGACCTGCTCTTATCCCTGCTGCAGGGAAAATCAGTGGCTGCCCGGACCTGCTCATATCCCTGCTGCAGGGAAAATCAGTGGCTGCCTGGACCTGCTCTTATCCCTGCTGCAGGGAAAATCAGTAGCTGCCCGGACCTGCTCATATTCCTGCTGCAGGGAAAATCAGTGGCTGCCCGGACCTGCTCATATCCCTGCTGCAGGTAAAATCAGTAGCTGCCCGGACCTGCTCATATTCCTGCTGCAGGGAAAATCAGTAGCTGCCCGGATCTGCTCATATCCCTGCTGCAGGGAAAGTCAGTGGCTGCCCGGACCTGCTCATATCCCTGCTGCAGGTAAAATCAGTAGCTGCCCAGACCTGCTCATATTCCTGCTGCAGGGAAAATCAGTGGCTGCCCAGACCTGCTCATATCCCTGCTGCAGGGAAAATCAGTGACTGCCCGGACCTGCTCATATCCCTGCTGCAGGGAAAATCAGTGGCTGTCTGGACCTGCTCATATTCCTGCTGCAGGGAAAATCAGTGGCTGCCCAGATCTGCTCATATCCCTGCTGCAGGGAAAATCAGTGGCTGCCCAGACCTGCTCATATCCCTGCTGCAGGGAAAATCAGTGGCTGCCCGGACCTGCTCATATCCCTGCTGCAGGGAAAATCAGTGGCTGTCTGGACGTGCTCATATCCCTGCTGCAGGGAAAATCAGTGACTGCCCGGACCTGCTCATATTCCTGCTGCAGGGAAAATCAGTGGCTGCCCAGATCTGCTCATATCCTTGCTGCAGGGAAAATCAGTGACTGCCCGGACCTGCTCATATCCCTGCTGCAGGGAAAATCAGTGGATGTCTGGACCTGCTCATATTCCTGCTGCAGGGAAAATCAGTGGCTGCCCAGATCTGCTCATATCCCTGCTGCAGGGAAAATCAGTGGATGCCCAGACCTGCTCATATCCCTGCTGCAGGGAAAATCAGTTGCTGCCCGGACCTGCTCATATCCCTGCTGCAGGGAAAATCAATGACTGCCCGGACCTGCTCATATCCCTGCTGCAGGGAAAATCAGTGATTGCCCGGACCTGCTCATATCCCTGCTGCAGGGAAAATCTGTGACTGCCCGGACCTGCTCATATTCCTGCTGCAGGGAAAATCAATGACAGCCCGGACCTGCTCATATTCCTGCTGCAGGGAAAATCAGTGACTGCCCGGACCTGCTCATATTCCTGCTGCAGGGAAAATCAGTGACTGCCCGGACCTCCTCATATCCCTGCTGCAGGGAAAATCAGTGACTGCCCGGACCTGCTCATATCCCTGCTGCAGGGAAAATCAGTAGCTGCCCGGATCTGCTCATATCCCTGCTGCAGGGAAAATCAGTGGCTGCCCAGACCTGCTCATATCCCTGCTGCAGGGAAAATCAGTGGCGACTCTGACTTGCTCATATCCTTGTTGCAGGGAAAATCAGTGGCTGCCCGGACCTGCTCATATCCCTGCTGCAGGGAAAATCAGTGGCTGTCTGGACCTGCTCATATTCCTGCTGCAGGGAAAATCAGTGGCTGCCCAGATCTGCTCATATCCCTGCTGCAGGAAAAATCAGTGGCTGCCCAGACCTGCTCATATCCCTGCTGCAGGGAAAATCAGTGGCTGTCTGGACCTGCTCATATCCCTGCTGCAGGGAAAATCAGTGACTGCCCGGACCTGCTCTTATCCCTGCTGCAGGGAAAATCAGTGACTGCCCGGACCTGCTCATATCCCTGCTGCAGGGAAAATCAGTGGCTGCCCGGACCTGCTCTTATCCCTGCTGCAGGGAAAATCAGTGGCTGTCTGGACCTGCTCATATTCCTGCTGCAGGGAAAATCAGTGGCTGCCCGGACCTGCTCATATCCCTGCTGCAGGGAAAATCAGTGGCTGTCTGGACCTGCTCATATCCCTGCTGCAGGGAAAATCAGTGACTGCCCGGACCTGCTCGTATCCCTGCTGCAGGGAAAATCAGTGGCTGTCTGGACCTGCTCATATTCCTGCTGCAGGGAAAATCAGTGGCTGCCCGGACCTGCTCATATCCCTGCTGCAGGGAAAATCAGTGGCTGTCTGGACCTGCTCATATCCCTGCTGCAGGGAAAATCAGTGACTGCCCGGACCTGCTCATATCCCTGCTGCAGGGAAAATCAGTGGCTGTCTGGACCTGCTCATATTCCTGCTGCAGGGAAAATCAGTGGCTGTCTGGACCTGCTCATATTCCTGCTGCAGGGAAAATCAGTGGCTGTCTGGACCTGCTCATATCCCTGCTGCAGGGAAAATCAGTGGCTGTCTGGACCTGCTCATATTCCTGCTGCAGGAAAAATGTACACACAAGATCCCTACAGGGAGGATTTATTATTATGCATTTTACGTAAGGCCCACATTTTCCACAGTACTTTATCACTGAGGCTGGGAACACACTAGGCAGCGTTTATGCGTATAATGTTATTCAATGGGCCGCATAAAAAAAGCATATAAAAAGGCATATGCGTTTTATAATATGCGTTTTTAAAAACACTAGTTTTGTTGCATATTTTTCAAAAATGCATCAAAAACGCACATGATGAAAGTCGCAGAGGTAGTGCGTTTTGCATGTGTTTTTATATGCTTTTTTTAAAAAACAACAACAATGTTTTCTGATGTATTTCCACTTCCTGTTGTCTTCCTAGTGATTTGCATAAAACGCAATACAAAAACGAATGCAAAATGCATATTTGTTTTGTATATGCGAACTGCAAACACATTAAAACGCAAAAAAACGCAAACCGCAAATGCACAGAACACGCACTTAAAACGCATTCAAAACGCACAAATTCGCAAGGCATAAAACGCAACCTTTCACGCACTGACAAGTGTGCACCCAGCCTAAAGCTGTGCACACACATGAGATAAAAGTCTTTTGAAATGAACGATCAGCAGATAATCACTGTAAAAAATGGACCTGCCATACCAATGCAACAGATTGATTCCTGAATTCCTAAGATTTTCATCTCGTGTGTAAGCAGCTTGAGGCCAGGAACCCACTAGGTCCCAATCAGTTGCATTCTTGTTGTCACATGGAAGGCAACGCCCACTGTGAAGGTGGCATTAAACAATACCAGTTGCCTGGCAGTCCTGTTGATCTTCTGGCATCAGTAGGGTCCAGGGGCTCAGCCAGGGCCGGCCCTAGACTTTTTGCCGCCTGAGGCAAATTTTTTTTAAAAAATTGCCACCGCCGCCCCTCCCCCCCCCCCCCCTCGGGGGGGGGGGGGGGGGGGGGCGCTCTGGGGGGCCGCCGAGCTGGAGGGGTAGCTGGCAGGACGGGGGTATTGGGCCAGCGGCGGGGAGGGGGGTCGGACCCCCCCTCCCTCACCTGGGTCCCCCGTCCTCCGCTCCCCTCCAGCCTAAATAGACGCAGCCGTATATGTAAGAGGAACGGGCGGGGAGGACACTCACCTCTTCCCAGCATGCGCTCCACTGACATCACTTCCTGCAGCGTTGCAGGAAGTGATGTCAGTGGAGCGCACGCTGGAGCGAGGAGGAGGTGAGTGTCTCCCCGCCCGTGCCTCTTACATATACGGCTGCGTCTATTTAGGCTGGAGGGGAGCGGAGGACGGGGGACCCAGGCGAGGGAGGGGGGGGTCCGACCCCCCTCCCCGCCGCTGGCCCAATACCCCCGTCCTGCCAGCTACCCCTCCAGCTCGGCGGGCCGGCTCCCCGCACCCACGGACGGGCGGGTGCCGCCCCTGGAAATTTGCCGCCTGAGGCAAAAGTTTCACCCCGCCTCATGAGCGGGCCGGCCCTGGGCTCAGCCACACTATAAGCAATTTTCTGAGCGCTTGTGATTGCTGAGCACTTTCTGAGCACTTTTTAAAAATTGCTCCCATTCACTTTCATTAAAATCGTGGTAAAAAACGCATAAAAATGTACGCGATCCCGCGATCGTGAAAAATCGCAGTGATCTTTACCGTGATTTTAATGAGCGTGAATGGGATCGATTTTTAAAAAGTGCCCAGAAAGTGCTAATCAATCACAAGCGCTCAAAAAAACGCTTATAGGCCTGGTGCACACCAAAAACCGCTAGCAGATCCGCAAAATGCTAGCAGATTTTGAAACGCTTTTTCTTCTTTTTCTGTAGCGTTTCAGCTAGCGTTTTGCGGTTTTGTGTAGCGGTTTTGGTGTAGTAGATTTCCTGTATTGTTACAGTAAAGCTGTTACTGAACAGCTACTGTAACAAAAAACGCCTGGCAAACCGCTCTGAAGTGCCGTTTTTCAGAGCGGTTTGCGTTTTTCCTATACTTAACATTGAGGCAGAAACGCATCCGCAATCCAAAATCTGCTGCAGCCCGGGAGTATGCGTTTCTGCAAAACGCCTCCCGCTCTGGTGTGCACCAGCCCATTGAAATACATTACCCTAGCGGATCCGCACCCGCAGGAGGATCGCAAACCGCAGCGGAAACGCTCTGGTGTGCACTAGGCCATAGTGTGGCTGAGCCCTGAGTCAGAACCTTGAAATAAGCACATGGCTTATCCAGACAGACTTATATCAGAAGCACCTGATCTGCAGGCTTGTTCAGGGTCTATGGCTAAAAGTATGAGAGGCAGAGGATCAGCAGCACTGCAAGGCAATGTGCATTGTTTAATAGAAAATAAACAGGGCAGCCTCAATACCCCTCCTACCTTAGGTTCCCTTTAAGCCTTGTGCACATCATGTATGAGGACTGTGGCCCAGATGGGATCAGGACTTTGTCCCCCAGGCAACAGCTTGGACCCGAGTTCTGTACAGATGCGCTGCTATCCTGATTGTTCAGGGTCTATGGCTAAAACACACAGGATCAGGCAATCTGCATTGTTCTACAAGGAAATAAATATGGCAGCCTCCATATCACTCTCACCTCAGGTTCACTTTAATGTTTGTGTGCACAGTGCAAGCCTGAGGAAGAAGGAAGTAAATGGACTACAAAAGCATTTCTTAGGTCTTGAGCATGAACTGATCAATTGCATGTGTACAAGATCATTAGAACGATCTGTCATTCACACCTCCCTGCCACACCCATGCAGTAGATTGATACCTCGATTCCTAAGATTTTTATCTCATGTGTGTAAGCAGCCTAACTCTAACCCTGATCAAGTGTAAAGTACGTTCAACGTGCATACCTGACTCCGGTCCGGCCCACCTCTATTTTGTCTGGCGTCTTCTGCCTAATCACCGCCGGAGATCCCCCTCTCTTGACAAAGCGGCATGACTGCTGCAATACCGGTGGAGAAGTCTGCAGGAGGCTCCCTCTCCCCCATACCACCTCAGTATCTGGGTGACGTATATGCTCCTTGTTGCCCTATGTGACCTCAGCAGCTCTAGTCACTATCTCATCCCGTCTTATCACTTTAGATTCACTTCCATTGTCTGTTGGTATTTTCCTTTTGTTCACTATTTGTAGCTCTTCCATTAGCGGTATAGACATCACCCACGCGCCGCATGCTATAGGCTGGCGGGGTGTTTGCCACTAATGGAACAGCGGGATATTCCAAACACAGATGGGCACCAAGCGGTGGGCAACATAGGACAGGTAATGTCTAAATTACACATGCACATTTATATACTAGGGAGGCAGCGGCAAGGCGGCAGATGTAGCGCACATGGCTGATCCCCGAGAAATTTCTTGCTGAAACCGATCAGGATAGGCTTATGGTGTATGGGCAACCGACAGATCTCTCTCTAATCAGATTCAATTAGAGAGAGATTTGTCTCTTTGTCGAATCTGCCCATCATCGCCGGATGTATGGCTATCTTAACAGAAGCTACACACGGTTCTGTTCCTGAAAGATTTGATCCTACAGTTGACTGCAGTAACAGACAGAAATAGATTTTCATTATAATTTCGATTACAAATTGATTGATACCTGACTTGCTGTATGATGTAAAGCTCAGCGGACAAACAGTTCTTGTAGTGGATCGTTAGAGCTCACAACTTCGGGAAATCTATTGCAATTAATTGATCAGGCTATCAAAATTATGACCTATTGTAATGATCCGCTCAGCTGTCTGCACAGACAGACAGCTGTTTGACCATTCCTTAAAGAGACACTGTAACATCAAAAAGATCCCCTGGTGGGTACTCACCTCGGGTGGGGGCCTCCGGATCCTAATGAGGCTTCCCACGCCGTCCTCTGTCCCACGGGGGTCTCGCCGCAGCCCTCCGAACAGCCGGCGACTGTGCCGACTTTCAGTTCAATATTTACCTTTGCTGGCTCCAGCAGGGGCGCTGTGGCGACTTTCGGCACGGAGATAGACGGAAAAACCCGATCTCCATTGGGTCCGCTCTACTGCGCAGGCGCCGGAAACTTGCGCCTGCGCAGTAGAGCAGACCCGACGGAGATCGGGTATTTCCACCTACTTCGGCGCCGACAGCCGTCAGAGCGCCTGCGCAGGAGCCAGGAAGGTAAATATTACGTCACCGCTGCACGGAGGGCTACAGCGAGACACCTGACGGATGGAGGACGGCGTGGGAAGCCTCATTAGGATCCGGAGGCTTCCCCCACCCGAGGTGAGTACCCCCAGGGGCCGTTTTGTCGTTACAGTTCCTCTTTAAGTCTGAGGGCTGCAGGTCTCTGGAAAAGAGACCTGTCTTTTATTTGCAAGTTTCAGACCTGCTCTGCTGCTGAGGAATTTGCATAACAAGTGTATGCAAATTGCCTAGCTGCCTCCTTTGAAGGCTGGCAGTATAAATACCATGTTCTCAAAGAATCCTTGGCTGGTCATCTTAAAGTGAACCTTAAGTGAGAAAAAAAAATTGAGTTTTACTCACCTGGGGCTTACCTCAGCCCCCTGCAGCTGATCGGTGCCCACGACGAGTCGCTCTGATGCTCCGGGTCCCGCTGGCGGCCACTTCCGGTTTCGCCGTCAGGACCCGTCAGGCTGGGGAACGCGGCTGATACTACGCGTTCCCAGCCAAAATAGCACCCCTATGCGGCCATATGTCCGCATAGGCACTCGTATGCGGACATATGGCCGCATAGGGGTGCTATTTTGGCTGGGAACGCGTAGTATCAGCCGCGTTCCCCAGCCTGACGGGTCCTGACGGCGAAACCGGAAGTGGCCGCCAGCGGGACCCGGAGCATCAGAGCGACTCGTCGTGGGCACCGATCAGCTGCAGGGGGCTGAGGTAAGCCCCAGGTGAGTAAAACTCAATTTTTTTTTCTCACTTAAGGTTCACTTTAATGGTTTGTTACTTCTAAACACTCCTAGAGGTTCAGCCTTGCCTGTTTGTTAAAGATTATCTTAGAGTAATTCTTGGGACTGTACTAGGCATTCCCTCTAGTACAGTCAGACTGTATTATCTGTTTTGCCTGTACAGTCTTTGTGTCTCGATTGCCTTGTCGCCAGCGGCGGTCGACAGGGAATCGTTCTGTCTGTCTGGGGGTGCTAACCAGAGCAGCGGTTGCTACTGGTAGCCCCTTCTGTTTATCTGTCTGGATCGCACTTGCCCTAGTGGTAGTGGCAGTGCCTCCTTCTGTATCTCCGCCTTTGGGGTGCTAACCAGAGCAGCGGTTGCTACTGGTAGCCCCTTCTGTTTATCTGTCTGGATCGCACTTGCCCTAGTGGTAGTGGCAGCGCCTCCTTCTGTATCTCCGTCTTAGGGGTGCTAGCCAGAGCAGCGGTTGCTACTGGCAGCCCCATCTGTCTGTCTGTCTGTCTTGTCTGATACGAACGCTTGCTGTAGGCTAGGTGAGGTAACCGTTTAGCAAGCGTTCGCGTTCTCTATTTCGTGTTTGTGTGTCATTGGTCAGTTAGGGTGGCACGCTTATCACTGGGCGCCTAACGCGCGGTGATCGTGCAGAAACACGTTCGCTGTTGCGAATGAGTGCGGTGTTCGCGTTTAGCTAGCGTTTATTTTCTTTATCTTCTCATTGTTGTTTGCTGTGCCTTTGCTACTCTCGTGCTCTGTTCTGTGCAGCCTTGTGTCACTTCTGGCAATTGCCTCCCTCCTGCGATTGCGTTCCCGCTTTGTTTCTGCGGATGTACGTTCACCGTCGCTGTGTGGCGACTAGATTGGGGAACACACATTTAGTCTGTCTCTGTGCTCTCTCTCTTAGCGGGCTATTGTGCCCTACTTTGCCTTATCTGTACAATTCACATTGGCATCTGTGGCTGTGCAGAGGCTGTGCTCGTCTGCACTCCACAGCTCCATCTGCTGGTGGGAATTGCCCTCTACCAGTGCATTGCACCTAACCTGGGTACTATCTAATTACATGTTTGTGGAGGATTCCGCTGTGTCAGCGTGCATCTTGTGCGATGAGTCGCTGACCACGGAAATAGAAACCCGCAAACGTTACACCTATAAAGTCACCACACACAATAACATTCAAGAATTTTTTCTCATTCATTATAACATCTGAAAATTCTGACCAATGTATCACACACAGACGTGTTCCATTTTTCACTAATTATGAAAAAAAAATGAAAACTTGCTTGGTTCTATAAATTAAAAAATTGTCAAATTATCCTACACAGGTTACCTAAGCCCGTTTAAAAACGGGCTCTAGGTAGAGATAAAACCGCGCCTCCGCCGCCAGTCAGTGAACGCGTGCCCGCCACACACGCAAAAGCCCGCCGCGAGTGCGGGCACCCGGCCGCCCTGCTCCCTGGCCCGACCTCCCGTTCCAACGGCTGTCTGTACTGCGCACATGCGCAGTACAAAAAAGCTTCAGACGGACAGACAGGGAAAGTGGATGACGCAGGGACAGTTAGGTTTTATTGTATAGGATTCCATGATCATAAAAACTGATCAGAAAAATCAGCCACTCACAATAAACTTGTAGCAGTCTTTCTTATCCTTTTCACCCTGGAGGAACCCTGTAAATAATTTTTGGACCTCAGGGAACCCCTGTATTAGCGGAGGGGGTTGGGATTTATTTTACAGGAGGCTTGGTCTTTAACCTATTTTGGTTCCTGGACGTAGAAACTACGTCCAGGAACCATGCGCGCTACCGCGCGCTCCCGGCCTGCGGTTCGTTAGCCAGGCAATCAGTGAATCGGGCTATGGTGCCCAATCACTGATTGCTCTCCCCCGCTGAAAAAGCGACAGCTTCTCTCGGAAGCTGTGCTTTTTCTGGCTGTTCCCTCCCCGATGCGTCACTCTAAGCGTGTGTTACGCTTAGAGTGACGTCATGTAAACAAACTCATGGCCGCCATCTTGTGGCCAAAAAGTAATATCACAACTGAAAGTAAAAAAAAATAAAAATTAACACACATATACATTATAAATTTATTGTTTACCTCTCACCCTCCCAAAACTACCCAAATAAAATGTTTACTATAAAAAAACAAAAACATTACAATAAAAAAAAAAGTAAATATTTACCTAACAGTCTAAACTTTTTAAATATCAATGTAAAGATGAAATATGTCTATGTTTTTTTAATTTTAAACTTGTAAATAGTGATAGATGCAAAATGGAAAAAATGCACCTTTATTTCCAAATAAAATATTGTCGCCATACATTGTGATAGGGACATAATTTTAATGGTGTAATAACTGGGACATATGGGCAAATACAATACGTGAGTATTAATTATGGAGGCATGTATTATTTTAAAACTAAAATGGCTGAAAACTGAGAAATAATTAATTTTTCCATTTTTTTCTTATTCTTCCTGTTAAAATGCATTTACAGTAAAGTGGCTCTTAGCAAAATGTACCCCCCAAAAAAAGCCTAATTGGTGGCGGAAAAAACAAGAAATAGATCAGTTCATTATGATAAGTAGTGATAAAGTTATAGGCTAATGAATGGGAGGTGAACATTACTCACGTGAAAACGACGGAACGCGAATGGGTTAAAGAAAACCTGAACTGCAAATTAAAAGTCAAAATAACCATACACAGGTCACACTTACCTCCTGTGTAGTCTACTCCTCAATCTCTTTTTCCTCTCCTGCGTCCTGTTTGTTCACTGTGATCAATGGAATTCTCCGTCCACCATTTTGAAAATGGCCATTACCCCCTAACAGCTTTCTGGTTAGCACACTGTTAAACTGTAACATTGCCAACTTGAGCCATAGGAAAACATGGACGTTAACTGGCATCTCAGTTGTCCTCTCAGCTATAACTGACAGCAACTGATATATTTCAGTTCTGACAAAATGTCGTCAGAACTGGAAGGGATCATTGTTACATGAAAATGGTGAGCTTCTGAGAGGAACTGATGGCAAGGTAACTATGTAATGTTCACTTGAAGTTACCTCATGTGTTTATTTTAAATAATTTTACTCAGTTCAGATTCCCTTTAAAAGAAGGTGTGGCTTCATTATCTGTAACAGCCTCCTTGTTTAGCCCCCATTCCATGTCCCTCTTTTATAGTGTTCCCTATTATACTAACCTGTGTTAATTTTTCTGTTAAATGGGGGATTTAAATCTCAAAACATTTAAAGTGAACCTCCGGACTAAAAATCGAATCAGCAGCACTGAAAAGGCTTGGTGTTTCTTTAAAGAGAACCCGAGGTGGGTTTGAAGAATATTATCTGCATACAGAGGCTGGATCTGCCTATACAGCCCAGCCTCTGTTGCTATCCCAAACCCCCCTAAGATCCCCCTGCACTCTGCAATCCCTCATAAATCACAGCCACGCTGCTGACAAACAGCTTGTCAGAGCTGGCTGTGTTTATCTCTATAGTGTCAGTCTGCTGCTCTCCCCGCCTCCTGCAGAACTCCAGTCCCGCCTGCATCCCTTCCCTCCCTGCTGATTGGAGGGAAGGGACAGGGGCAGGGACCGGAGTTCTGCAAGAGGTGGGGAGAGCAGCAGACTGACACTATAGAGATAAACACAGCCAGCTCTGACAAGCTGTTTGTCAGCAGCGTGGCTGTGATTTATGAGGGATTGCAGAGTGCAGGGGGATCTTAGGGGGGTTTGGGATAGCAACAGAGGCTTGGCTGTATAGGCAGATCCAGCCTCTGTATGCAAATAACATTCTTTAAACACACCTCGGGTTCTCTTTAACAGTTTCAGAGCATCAGAACTTTGTTTTTCTTATCCAAGCCTCATTTTTAGCTGCACAGAAGAAAACTGATGATGTTGTTGCTCTCGTTCTGCTGTTTTGGTGCAAATTTTTTTTTTTACATTTTGAATTTGACATTTGAAGCCTAGCGTGTGCAGCTGGGAGGGGTTATCAGGACACAGGACAGTTGGAACTGTGTCTCCTGCTCCTTGTCACCTCCTTTCAACCAAAAAGATGGCTGCCCCCATGACAAAGATGGCAGCCCCCATGAATCACATACATTTGCCAGTTCTTTTAAAACAGGGTGGGTAAGAGATTATATTACCCATCTATTCTAATTAACATAACTAAATTAACTTAATGACAGTATGTTTGTTTAGGCTGAAGTTCCCCTTTAACATATAACAGTTTCTAATTATAGTTCTTATTATACTGCCTAACTATCATACTGTTTTTTATTATCCTGATCCCCAATTGAGCCCTTCTTTTCACAGGAAGAACTATTTCTCCCCACCAACCAAGGCCAGTCTCACTAGAGGGAGAAAGGCCAGGGAACCCCTGCAAGCAACCCAGCGGATCTAGGGTAGCCTGGCTGAGAAAGTCTCACTTACAGCGATAAAAACGGGAAATTCAATAACATTTCTCGCTCAATTAAAAAAAAAAAAACACTGTTTTTTCTGTACAACTGTCTGCTTTTATTGAATTGCATTAAAATCTTTTTATTGTATCGTGTGTGTGTGTGTGGCCACCCTTAGGTTAGTGGGGCTTGCGTACCCTGTAAGAACAGGATCGCAACACAAAGGAGGGGAAACGTTGTACCGTGCATTAGGCGTGCAATACTGTAACTACGCATATAGTTATTATTATTATTTTGTATTTTTGGAGCGCCAACCAGTGCCGGAACAAGGTCCTCCAGCACCCAAGGCTGAGACGCCAAAGTGCGCCCCCCCCCCCCCATCCCAGCCGTCACACTCTGATTGCTATTTGACTAAGAGGCACCCCAGGGCCCTTAACTGTCCCTCAGAGGGGCTCACAATCTAACTCCTACCATAGTCATATGTCTAAAAGGTGGTCACAGACAATACAATTATTATTATTTATATAGCGCCGACATATTACACAGCGCTGTACAGAGTATATTGTCTTGTCACCTTACTGTCCCTCAGGGGGGCTCACAATCTAGTCCCTACCATAGTCATATGTCTAGTGTAGTGTATACATCGCAGTCTAGGGCCAATTTTTGGGGGAAGACAATTTAACCTATCTGTATGTTTTTTGGGGGTGTGGGAGGAAACCTAGGTGCCCAGAGGAAACCCACACAGACACGGGGAGAACATACAAACTCCTTGCAAATGTTGACCTGGCTGGGATTTGAACCGGGGACCCAGCGCTGGCAAGGCAAGAGTGCTAACCACTACGCCACCATTTGATAAATATGATTGGATCGCCTGAAAAATCAAAAGCTTTTATTTCATTTGGCTGAAAAATTTGATTGGATTTCCTGTTTTTTATCAATCCGGAATGCTGGAAATTTTTCTTTAATTTTTCTAAAGATTGTATGGTGTGTGTTACATTGTCAATTTATTCATATACACACCCTAGCAATTTCCTTAGAGTTTCCAATCATTTTTTATCATAATTAAGGAAAAATTGAACATACGTGTGTGGTACATTGGTCATATTTTTCAAATTTTTCAATCAGTCAGACAAATTTATTGCAATTCTTGAATTGAACAGATTTGAGTATGTATTGTGTATTATTATTATTATTATTATTATTTAGTATTTAATTTCAATCATCTCAGGCTTACTTTCCAAAGTTTTTAAGCCTTTTTTCGCAGTGATAGATGAGAAATGTAAGAAGTTCTGCCCCTTTAATTCCAGAAAAAAGCGTGAAGAGTAGAAACGTGTAGCAGGACAGCACACACAGCAAGATCATCTGGCTTTCTCCATGCACTTACCCAGGGATATAATGGGGGTCTGGGGTCATGAGCACAGGGCTGATCTTGGGGGGGAAGGTGGCCGCCATTGCTGGTGTCCCCGGCTGGGTACCTCTGTCACTGCGTTGCTGTGTCTGTGTGGCTGTGCACTCAGTTGTCAGGGACTTGTTTGTGGGAGGTGGGGAGGGGACAGGCACCCAGGCAAACAGAGGAGGAGTGACACACAACACAGGTCTCCAGCCACTGGTTGTCACCTCCACAGATAACAAACACCATAGGAATTGCCAAAGCTACTTTACAGCACTCGTGTCATAAATATACATTGGTAAAAAAAAACTTTGTATATTGTAAATATAGTAACAATACAAAGTATTGTCATTTCTCAACCATTCCATGAGGTGAAAATAAACTGATGAGATAATTAATTGTAGCTATCCACCTTCTCTTAAAAATGATTTTTTTTTACATATCCTACAGTTTTGTTTTATTTTTAAATGTACGTTTTACATTTTTACTGTTTCATTGTCTCTGCTCAATGACACCTTCATTGATGTATGCCAGAGCTAAAATCTATGAACTGTTGATCCTTTTTACCTCTTTCCTGCTCTCAGAAGTCATTTTCTGCTAGGAAAGTGTTTCATGGTTGCAATTCCTTATCAGTGAGGGTTAGGCTATAGTCCGACCCTGTCCCGACCCAGACAGAGACTGTCACTTTCAGACCTGATTTTTCTCTATCAATTGCATTAGCTTCTGTGATAAATATGCATGTTTTCACATATACAAGTGGTTTGCAGAAAACGCATACAGAAAACCGACAGACGAGTGTGCTCCCAGCCTCAGCTTATTACACTCACTCTGTCCATCTCTGATGGAGCAGAACTGGCTCTGCAGACTCCTCCAGCATCACTACAGTACACAGCACTTGGGTAGAGAGGTGGGGGAGGCACTGCTGCACACTGATTAAGGACCGTCTACAAATCTTTGTCTACAAAACTGTGTATGATTCCTTATCAGCGGCTGAGCAGATGCAGTCATTAGAACAATTGTACAGAGAGCAGAAAGCTTTTTCTCTCAGTGCCCTTAGTTGTCAGTCTCTCAGGACAGGGAAAAGACAACTCCCCCCCCCATGGGGTCCCCAGGAAGGGTCTATTGTTATTCCCCTCCTTATAAATGTATTTAGGAAAAATAGCCATTGTACTGAATCTTAAATGATGGAAACCAGTGGCGTAGCTAAGGAGCTCTGGGCCCCAGTGCAAGTTTTACATTGGGCCCCCCAATGCACTCTATACATAACAATAGATATGGAGCACCAAAACCTGCCAAGGACAACCACAGTGTCAGAGGAGCAAGAAGGGGGTGGGGGACAGTTTGGTAAAGGACTCCCGAGGTGACATGTGACATGATGAGATAGACATGTGTCTGTACAGTGCCTAGCACACAAATCACTAGGCTGTGTTCCTTTTTTTTTTCTTTCTCTGCCTGAAAGAGTTAAACATCAGGTATGCAAGTGACTGTTTCTATTTGGTTTGGACCGGGTCAGGACTGGGTCAGACTATAGCATAACCCTCCCTGATAAGTAATCACAGCCATAAAACACTTTCCTGTCAGTAAACGGCTACCTGGAGCAGGAAAGAGATAAAGAGGGTCAATAATTCATAGATTTGAGCTCTGATATGCTTCAATGAAAGTGTCATTGAGCTGAGACAATGCAACAGTAAAAACTTAATAACTACATTTAAATATAAAAGACACCTGTGGGATATTATTATTATTATTATTTAGTATTTATATAGCGCCGACATATTACGCAGCGCTGAACAGTGTATATATATATATCTTGTCACTAACTGTCCCTCAAAGGAGCTCACAATCTAATCCCTACCATTGCCATATGTCTATATTATATGGTGTAAGTACTGTAGTCTAGGGCCAATTTTTAGGGGGAGCCAATTAACTTATCTGTATGTTTTTGGAATGTGGGAGGAAACCAGAGTGCCTGGAGGAAACCCACGCAGACACGGAGAGAACCTAAAAACTCTTTGCAGATAGTGCCCTGGCTGGGACTCGAACCAGGGATCCATCGCTGCAAGGCAAGAGAGCTAACCACTACGCCACCGTGCTGCCCTGATATCTTAAAATGTTATTTTTAGGAGGAGGAGGATAAATACAATTGTTTTTCTCATCAGTTTATTTTCACCTCGGATGTCCTTTAATGATTGCTACTTCTATTCAAAGCATCTACAGGAGTGATTATTACCAGCACAGGAGCAATAGAGAGCTGATACTGCAGGTGAGGGAGTTCTCCTCGGGGCCCCTCTGGCCCAAGGACCACGGTGCAGCTGCAACCTCTGCACTCCCTGTTGCTATGCTCCTGATGGAGAAGCAGCATCAGCAGAATATAGCAGAATGCAGTAAAGTATTCAGGATACACACTTTTATAGTCATTTTCCTGGTTTCAGCATCGGAAATACTTCCTAAGGCTGTATCTTTCTGCGTGTTGGTATCTAACCCCGCCCTCCCAATGATGATTAGCCTAGGCTGGTTAGCAATGCTCAATTCTCCCCCCTTTCCCCTCCACTCCAAGGCACTCTCCCAGACAGGTATATTTTGTACTGGCTTCAGAACTCTCAGTAACCAAACATTCCGCAGAGATCACCTGACGGGACACTAAAGATTTTGCCACCTGTGATAAACGTTATAATGTAAATCAGGGAGAGAAAAGATTTTACAATGGGCAAACGATCACTAAATAATTTATAAATTAATATTGTAAAAAATTATTCATTACGTTTTTTTCACTACAGGTCCTCTTTAAGGACATGACAACAAGCATGGAAATTTTCAGCCTCCCTGATTAACCAGTGGAGCCACTTTGGCATTTCTTTGTGGGCATCGCTATACTGTATATTTCTCTTTGTTCCAGTGCAAGTCTAAAATAGATTACTTCTTATAGGCAACAGACAGAAAGAGTCACTACTTGGAATTGGGGTGTGAACAGTTGGGGGACCCAACCAAAATGTTGCTGGGGGGGTCAGTTAGGCCCCCAGCAACAGAAATAGATATAAAGCCTCATATACACATCCAATTATTATTGCCAGACAGGGACCAGGACTCGATCCCTCAGACACCAGCTCGTGGCCGCGGCTGTACAGACACGCTGGAGGGCGGGTTGATGGAACGGCACACAACAAAGCGTGAAGGGCTGGGGTGAATGGAAAGCACAATGTACTTGGGGGCAGAGCTGGATCATCCACAGGGCAATCCTAGGCAGTTGCCTAGGGCCTGGGGAGAGTCTAGGGGCCTGGTGGATGCTAGTCCAAACCAAATCTTACTGAAAAAGCCAGGGTATCATCAGAGGTGGGCAAAAACTGCTGTCTTGCCTGGGCCTCCATTACATCTTAATACATTTCTGCATGGGGGGTCAGTCAGGTGTTGCTAATCCTTAGCTGACATCGGGGGACACCTGCAGGGCCGTTTCTTGGGCAGTGCGGGTGGGGCGACCGCCCTGGGCGCAGAACGGCAAGTAGAAGAAGGGAGGTGCAGGCAGAAGGACATAACTGCTAGGCGGTAGGAAGCCGGTTACGTGCGGTGCAGCCCAATGGAAGAAGAAAGAACACCAGCACGATCACCTTCCGTGACTCCTCCTGGGCGTTCTGCAGCTGCCTGCGTTCGACGTCAAGTCATCACCACTGCGTGATGACACATGATGTCCTGTAGTGGTACTGCAGGCTGTCAGTGCACGGCGCCCATGGAAGATTATGACTGTGCCTAAAGAATATGGGTTCGCGAGACCGGGGAGGGGGGGGGACTCGGGGCGCAATTTTTACACCCTCGTACGGTTGGACTGGGCCAGCGGGAGCTCAGGATTTTCCCCGGTAGGCCTTTCAATTACACTTAAATCACGTGACGTCAGTGTCCCCGGGGCCCCGAGCACTGCAGGTGGGGGCACAGCGCAAGAAGGAGGAGCTGCGGCGGGCACAGAGCAGCGGGCAGGGGGGGCAGTCTCCCCCCCCCCCCATCTAGGGGTCCCCCTTTCCACGCTACCCTCTCCAGACCAGAATGTACCACAGCGGCAGCGAGCGGGGAACAACTTATCACTTCCTGGTTCCAGCTCTGCGTGCCGCTGCTCTGGTCTGGTCTTCTCTGCTGTCCAATCACGCTCTCACTATACTTCCTGTGAGAGCATGAGAGGGTGGTCGGGACCCAGGCTGAAACTTTCCTGGTGGGCCCTTAGTGTCCCAGTCCGACCCTGCACCCTCGTCCTGGGTGCAATGTAGCCTAGAAACTGCCCTGGACACCTGTACATAAACTATTGGAAACCATCATGGATTTTGAATAGTGGCTTTGAGTGCCTTTGAAACCTTGGTAGATCTCCTGGCCTCAGTGAATTTTAAAGTAGCTCGCGAGCCGAAAAAGTTTGGGCCGCCCTGCTTTAAGCCATAGACCCTGAACAAGCATGCAAGTCAGAGGTCCATGACAAATCCGACAAGATTAGCTGCATGCTTGTTTCAGATGTGTTATTTAGACCCTACTGACCAGAAAGATCAGCAGGGCTGCCAGGCAACTGATATTGTTTACAAGGAAACAAATATGGCAGCCACCATATCCCTCTCACTTCAGGTGTCCTTTACCATAAATAGTATTCTATGACATATAGACAAACGGGCAGCAAAACCATAATCCAGATCTCTTACTACAAGTCTGTGACACAACCACAAGAAATATACACAGTTGCCACTATTTCAAAGCACTTTCTATTGACACAATAGCTAGTGGCACACTCCGCCTAAAGAGAAGGAACCTGACACAGCAGCCTCAGTGTTGTAGTGTTTACAGTTACATTACATCTCAGTTACTGTAAACATGGAAGTGCAGCTGAACCCAGGATCACTGCAGACAAAAGCTACTTCTAAGCTCCCCTTTCTAAATATGGCTTTACACATATCTTTTGTTTACCTGGCTACACTTCTTTCTCTTCACTAGTTATTCATATTTTTTTTCTTTACTGCTCTCTTTGAGAATCTGCAGGGCCGGATTTGTACTCTGTACCGCCCCAGGCCACTGTCACTAGCTGCCCCCCCCTTCAGTATAGGTAGCCAGATGACCCCTCCCACCTTCCCTCTAGTATAGGTAGCCAAATGACCCCTCCCCTTTTCCCTCCAGTATAGGTAGCCAGATGACCCCTCCCACCTTCCCTCTAGTATAGGTAGCCAGATGACCCCTCCCCCTTTTCCCTCCAGTATAGGTAGCCAGATGACTCCCTTAATCCCTCCTTTTCCCACTCCTTCCCCCCCCCCATTTCAGTATGGGTAGCCAGCTCACCTTCATACTGCAGCAGCCAACAGTGTCACTCTTTTCTCAGCTAGTATCTAGTGCTGAAGCTTCCTCTTCCCTAGAGTGACCAGATTTTTGTAGGCTCAACCTGGGACGGGGGGAATTGTGTTGAAAAACAGGGGGTAAATTGTTGTCTGCAGCGCGCGTGAAAAATGGGCGTGGTCATGACATTCTATGGGCGGAGCTAACGTAATGATGCAACAGCGAGGCATAAGAAAGCAGTGTTTACGCCGTGATGTGGTCAAACGTGGATTCACATCATAGGTGTGCAGAACCTGTGTGATGCTATTTAATAGTATGCCATAACCCCAAAGCAGCAAACACAGCCAACTATGACCATTAAATAATAAATGCAGCAACAGTTACCCCAGACACCACAAAATAAACGCAATGGGCAACATTTCAGCACAAAATAAACACATTGCGGGCAACATTTCAGCACAAAATAATCGCATTGCGGGCAACATGTCAGCATAAAATAAACGCAATGGGGGCAAACATGTCAGTACAAAATAAACGCAATGGGGGCAAACATGTCAGTACAAAATGAACGCACTGCGGGCAAACATGTCAGTACAAAATAAACGCACTGCGGGCAAACATGTCAGTACAAAATAAACGCACTGCGGGCAAACATGTCAGTACAAGATAAACGCACTGCGGGCAAACATGTCAGTACAAGATAAACGCACTGCGGGCAAACATGTCAGTACAAGATAAACGCACTGCGGGCAAACATGTCAGTACAAGATAAACGCACTGCGGGCAAACATGTCAGTACAAGATAAACGCACTGCGGGCAAACATGTCAGTACAAGATAAACGCAATGCGGGCAAACATGTCAGTACAAGATAAACGCACTGCGGGCAAACATGTCAGTACAAGATAAACGCACTGCGGGCAAACATGTCAGTACAAGATAAACGCACTGCGGGCAAACATGTCAGTACAAGATAAACGCACTGTGGGCAAACATGTCAGTACAAGATAAACGCACTGCGGGCAAACATGTCAGTACAAGATAAACGCACTGCGGGCAAACATGTCAGTACAAAATACACGCAATGCGGCCAAACATGTCAGTACAAGATAAACACACTGCGGGCAAACATGTCAGTACAAAATACACGCAATGCAGCCAAACATGTCAGTACAAGATAAATGCACTGCGGCCAAACATGTCAGTACAAGATAAATGCACTGCGGGCAAACATGTCAGTACAAAATGAACACAATGTGGGCAAACACTTCACCTGCAAGAAAAAGCATTTACTCACCTGGCAGAAGACGTCCCCTCACGCAGCCGGCCTCTGGTGCCTCAGGTGCAGCTCCCCCTGGCCTGGACGATCTTCAATCTCCCGCTCAGCCTCTCACAGGCAGAGCAGGGCTACGGCAAGATGGCGTCCGGAGGCGGAGCCCTGTACTGGAGACAAATAGTCTCCAATACAGGGCTCCGCCTCCGGACGCCATCTTCCCGTAGCCCTGCTCTGCCTGTGCCTGCCGGAGGAGAACATTGCAGGCTGGAGCGGGGCTGCGGGGAATGAACTAGCGCAGCGTCTAGTAGACACTGCGGCTAGTTCATTGTACGGTGGCCAGAGTCCCGAGGCCGGGACGTCCCGCTGCTAAAAGCGGGACGTTTCCCGGGACCTCATGCAGCCTGGGACAGCGCTCCCCGAAGGCGGGACGTGTCCCGGGTAAAGCGGGACGTATGGTCACCGTATCTTCCCCTCTGTCTCCATTGCCGCCCGCCACAATGCAGATGTGCACAGAGAACATGGTGGCCACTGCACAGGCCACTGGTAGCAGAGTACCATGGTCAGGCGCTGGCCTGATCTCCCTGCATTGCAGCATTTTCAAGCTTGCACATGCTGCATAAGTTCAGCCTGCTGCTTTGGTGCCCTTGCTCCTGTGGTGCCCTAGGCCATGGCCTAGGTGGCTTTGGCCTAAATCCGGCCCTGAGTATCTGTGAAATCCACCGCACTGCTGGACTATTTGACCTTGCTATAGCCTTCTGATGTAAACCACAAAAGATAAGGACATTGGGTCGACCAAGAATCAGCGTAACACTGCAATGTCTGGATTTATGCATTAGCGTGCCATTTTTTTTACACATAATTCCTTTGGCTTTTAGGCAAAGTGCTTTATTTTTTTTCATGTTGAAGTTGCACAACTGTTTACGAGCGTAAAAATGTAATGCAAAAATGTTTACTTTAACTACCGTAATGAAAAATTACAATATAATAGGAGTAACACAAACAAGTAGCTAGTTAAGCATTACTTGTATAACTAGCATTAAATACTTTAACTAGAATTAAAATGTAGCATTTTTTTTCCTCTCGTGCCCTAATCATGCTCAGCTGAAGAGAAAGTGTAATTTGCATGCCAGAATTCTTAGCCTTTACAGTGAAGAAGAAAAGGGAGAATACAGCTTAGGCTTGGGATTGTACATGCACATTTATCTCACATTACATGTTAGTTCTGGTACCCTTTAGCTTACAAAAGCAATCATTTACAAGGCCTAACCCACTGTTCTGCAGTGAAGCATTATGGGTACTGTTTTTTTTGCATGGTTCTTGGTGACACTGGTGTTGTACATGAGGAAGTATAAAATTGTTTTATGTAAATATTCAACTAGAAAAAGCATACCTCTCACCTGAGACAGTTGTTACATTTTTAGTATTTTTATACTTATAATAATGTTGAGCTATTTATGGAGTTGATATTTAGGACTCTGAATGCTCCTTGTGGATAAATAAAGGGCTTGTGTTTTGAATATGTCCTTAGCACAGCCTGTAATTACTTTTTGTGTGTTTCTTACGGACGTGTTGGAAGTGATGACTTATAATTAAGTTCTGTTTTAGGAAGACAGAGTTTGCAGTGCCTTCAATACTGGATTATTAAACTGGAATTAAAATGCATAATAAAACATAAAGATGGTATAAAGAACCATAGCCAGGAAATATACGATAATTAAATTGTACTTTGTTGATCTCAGTATGCAAACTAAGAACACTTAAAGGGGCACTATGACCAAAAACTGTAAAATGTAAAATACATGTGATGTGTACGCAAATGCATCAGATATTCATTTGTCCAGAGTAGAATGCACTGTAAATGGCTTACTGTCACTTACCGTATCTATTCAATCCCTCTCTGATGAGATTCTGATCTAATGGTGGCCACTAATGATACAATTTGCTGAGTGACCGATTACAAACGATTCTTCATATGAACGATCGTAAAAGATTGTTTGGGACCACTAAAGGACAAAAATCTCCTAACCAATACAATCAAATTAATGAAATCGATCTGATTTTCGGTTCAATCCCATCAATCTGATCGAATTGCATAGGAGATTTTTGTCCATTGTCTCAAACAATCATTTACGATTATTCATAATTACGATCATTCTGCAAATTGTATCATTAGTGGCCACCTTCAGAGGGATCGCTCTTTTGGACACATCTGGTGCCCATCTATTAGAATATGGGCACCGTAAGTTAAAGCTGAAGTCACATTATAAAAAAAAGAAAAGATATATACAGTATACTTGCCTCAGTAGGGCGAAGCCTGCCTGTGGAGGGTCCAGGGGATTTTCTGGTCTTCCAAAGCCCCTCAATTCTTGGGCTGTGGCCCTCTGAAGATATTTAGAATCAGAATCAGTTTATTTGCCGAGTACGACAGACACCGAGAACGGAATTTTTTATGGTACACACGGCATGGAAAGCTGTTATACAGATAAAAGATATTTAGACGCAGCTTCGGGTATAGAATAGAGGAAAAAAACAAGAGTTAGCGACATAACTTAACAGTGGAAAGATTACAACATAATGAGCATATCTAAAAAGACTACAGCATGATTTGGGCAGCAGTGCAGACTATGGGGTTTTTGTGAGGGCGTTCGCTCAAGTTCAGCAGGTGGACAGCTTGGAGAAAGAAAGTGTTCAGATGTCTGCAGGTCTTGGTTGGTATGGATCTGTAGCGGCGACCTGATGGCAGACGGTCAAAGTAGCGACTGCCAGGGTAGGTGTATTCAACAATATTGTTGAATACAATATTGTTGTGCTTCCCTTCATGTATGCCTGCGCAGCGCGGCGCGCTTGTACGCGGCGAGGAGCACAGCGAGGAAGAAGAAGAGCGTCTCGTTCAGCTGCAGACCCCTTTTGCAATCTTGTCATTAAAGCAAAACTGACGCTAGAAAACAAAAAAGTCAAAAATGTACTTATGGCCAAGGAAGGCTCTGGGTTCTATAGAGCCTCCCCTGTCCACTCTCAGTGTCCTGGTTCAAGCGCTGTGTCTCCCCACATGTATGGCCTGAACAGTATCATGGACCCTTTCGTGCACAGAGCCCATAATGGCTATCATTCATACAGCATTTCCGCATGCGGAAATGATTAAAACAGCTGACTTCCCCGCACACGTAGCAAAATCTGCATTCATAAAGGCTCCTTCCGCATGAAAAGCTGACATTACCGAGCAGAGCGATAAATCACCGCCTTGTGCGGTGATTGTTGTAAAAAAATGTAGCAAAATGTTAATTCATAAAGATCACCGCAAACGGTGTGAGGTCGGGAAGTACCGCTCCCTCTGATGTGGCGATACCAATGTAAGTGATTGGAGACACACAGACCTCCCAGGCAGCTGCAGCAGAGCGGAACACGGAGAAATGTATCAATTCGGCAGCTTACTGTGATTCCGCAAGCCTACCGCCTGCCTACCGCCAGCCTAATTCGGGGAATCTCCGCACTGCTACCGCAACTGGCAACATTTTTATGAATGCGCAGCCAGAAGTCTAAAACACCGACAGCTGTGTTTTCCCACACTGATTCTCTTTACCGACAACAGGTTTATGAATGATAGCCAATGGAGAGGAAGGGGATTACGGCATGCAGTGGAGGGGTCAGAGACATCAGGCAGCATCTGGTGCATCCGGAGGCTTTCCTCCGACTGACGTAAGTAGGAAACTTTAAAAAAGAAATAAAGCTTCAGGTTTATGTTAAAATATGAGCAGATAAAGAAATTACAACTAAGTGATATTAGAGATGATTATAACAGACAGTATCATGCGCTGCATGATTTCAGGAAGAGCAAAAACAAAATACAGTAACAGCCAAACTAAAAATCCAACTTCTCATTACAGTTCCATACCTTCCAACACTAATAATGGAGTTTCCTGCCTGTTTCTGTACAATAATAATGACCTATTGTGTTCTGGAGAAAACCTTTCTAGTGGCCCAGTGGGACCGAATTCCTAGCAACATCCATAGGCCTGCTGGTAAATGTTTCCAAAATATCTACATAACATACAGATTGGGCTTTAGATACAGGAGGCCACGGAGGAATAGTACTACACGCATTCTAGATTCAAGCGCTTTATTGCCATTGTGTAACACAACTAAATTACTTTTCATGACAGCCCTACTGTGCATATAGGGGACATACTTTGGTGCCGGGGCACGTGCCCCGGATCTGTTCTGGGGTTCCCAGGATGTCTCCCAGGCAGATTCAGCTGAGGCACCTCAATGGTGGGCATGCTGGAAGCTGTGGTGCATCAATTGTGGGGTATGCTGGGTGCTGTAGTACCTCTATGTGGGCATACTGGGTGTTGTGGTGCCACGCTAGGCACTGTGATGCCTTTATGGGGGCATGCAGGGAAATGTGGTTCTTCCATGGGGGCATGCTGGGAGTTGGGGTGCCTCAATGGAAGCATGGGAGCGGCAGGCCTCCTTTGACTGCTGTTAAGTTCATGAAAATTTGTCTCGACCCATGACCACACCCACATTATGGTACATGGCCACACTCATTTTCCCAGCTACAGTGCCCAAAAGTGCCCTGGATCGCTTAGGATCCTAGCAACAGCCCTATTTTATTTGGAAATATAGGTGTAATTTTTCAGTTTTTTTTTTTCCCTGTTAGTTATATAATTACTAGCGCTTACATAATAAAAGGACAGTAATATACCCTCATGACATACATATTTGACCCGAAGGCAACTATATCTGTTTTTTTTTTTTTTTTTTTTTTACAAGTGTTGTGCTTTGGAAGTGAAGGGATTCATTATATTGATTTTTAATAATCCATGTATTGTGTGTTTTTACTTTTTGGCCACTAGATTGCGCTGCAAATGCTATCCTTTTTTAACAGGAAGTGTTCGCTTTTTTTTTTTTTAACATTCAAGATTTTTTTTACTACTTCCTGTATAATGAATGGACATGCCCCATGCATTGCGATCGGTTAGGGGAACGGTTTTTCCCGTACCCCAATCACGGATCTCTGTGACCCGAGGGTACGAGCATCAAGGAAGGGGGTGTGGTGCGTGTGCACGGCGGTGGTGGGGGAAAGCGACGCATTCAAATGTCAAGGCTCCTGCAGGACGTTACAATGCGGCGGCTTGTCCGCAAGTGGTTAAGATATCATTTTCGATCAGATAATTCGGATTGAGAGAAAAAAATGCATTTAATCAATGCACAGCAATAACAGATCAAAAATACTCATTGGATCTAAATCAGTTGCAACCGTATATATATGCCAAAGTAGATCACCAAATTTGTTTAGAAAACTTCTTGAATTTTGTTGCATAAATGTTGTTTTGTTAATGACGTATTGTATTATTCTTACAAGAAATGCAGTTTATTATCCCTGCTAACATTGCCCCCATCGCTCTCAGCTTCTGCTGACTACCACCCCCATCTTCTTTGTTCCTTTATTCCTGTCCTCCTTTCTCCTATGAATTCTCATTTAAAATCTCTACCAATCTACTGGTCATTATTTCCTCCAGTGCAGCTGTCGCCTTCCAGTCCTCATTAATATTCAGCCTCACCCTATTATATTGGCTGCAGCTAAGGGGACAGCCCAGTTCTCATAAACTCAAACCCTTTCTTCCCACCCCAACTTCTCATCCACCTATTTAACCTCCTGAGCCATCACTCTTTTCATCAGCACTGTGCGCCAGTTGGGAATACTGCCCTGGAGAGCCTAGAGCAGAGCTGTATTATCCACATGGCCAGGGGCATAACTAGAAATCACTGCCCCCCCCCCCTTTCTGCACAGGTAAACTGAGAACAGACAGCAGTTAAGCACTGCAGGCATTTTCTCTATCAATGACATTAGCCTCTGTGATAAAATGTGCATTTCACACATACAGACACACATGGGCTTAATTTACAAAGGCGTGATAACTCATATAACGGTCGCACTAGCGTTTTGCATGCGGTATAACGCACGTAACCGTTTTTGCGCATAATCGCAGATTTTCACTCGCAATCGTGAATTTTTCACGTGCAGATGCGTATTTTCGTGATTGCGTGCGAAAACCGTTACGCGCATTATAGCGCGTGCAAAACGCTAGCGCGACAGTGATATGAGTTATTACGACTTTGTGAATCAAGCCCATGGTGTGCAGAAAACGTATACAGAACAGCCTCAGCTTATTACACTCACTCTGTCCATCACAGATGGAGCAGAACTGGCTCTGCAGACCTCTCTAGCATCAATACAGCACTTGGGGGAGGGGTAGAGAGGTTGTGGGCTGGACGTTGTACAGAAGAGTCTGCTGCACACTGAATAGGGAATGTCTACAAATCTACAAATCTTTGTCTATGAAACTTTGTATGATTTGTTATCAGTGGCTGAGCAGGTGCAGTCATTGGAACAATTGTGCAGAGATTAGAAAGCTTTTTTTCTCTGTGCCCAGACTCCTCAAGCATCACTACAGGGCACAGCACTTGGGGAGGGGTAGAACAACGATGTACACAAGACCTAGTTGAACACTGAATAGGGACTGTCTACAAATCTTTCTTTGCGAAACTTTGTATGATTCCTTATCAGTGGCTGAGCAGATGCAGTCATTAGAACAATTATGCAGAGAGCAGAAAGTTTTTTTCTCTCCTTGCCCTTATTTGTCTGTGCCCCCTGTGGCTGCTGGGCCCCCCTGCGGCTGCATCCCTTGCAGGGTCTATTGTTACGCCCCTCTACATGGCAATTCTAGGCACTTGTCTAGGGCTGGGAGAGAGTGTAGGAGCCGGTGATAGCCCGCACCAAATCGTACTAAAAAACCCAGGTGACCATCAGCAGTGGACAAGAACAGCTATCGTGCCTAGAGCCCCATTTAATTCTAATCCATTTCTGGCCAAGGGGCAGTTACAGTAAAAATCCACTTTTGTCTTAAAATTGGAAAAACCATAAATCGATGCTGCACATCAAGCCTTTTTGTAATTTATTATTTTAACAGATTATCTTTCTATTCCAATTTGCAGACCGCTAGGAATTTCCAGAACTGACACCAAGGTAAAATTGCAACCACGGCAACAGTAATCTGTTTGGAGTACAGACTGTCCATAAACGGCACTTTAATAAATGTGTAAGGGCCTGTACACACTGCTGCGCTTGCGCTGCGATTTTTAAATCATGAAGCCTTCATGAGAATAGAAAAAACGCATCGCACCAGTCTGTACAGGTCTTCACAACTTTCATGATTTTTCAAAAGACCTTGCGATTAAAAAACGCATGCGATTTTGAAAGTGCAGCGTAAGCGCAGCAGTGTGTACAGACCCTTAAAGTGCCCATTAAGGGAACAATTTAACGGACGATTGACCTTCTGATTGATCAGATCGTATAGTGTTGATTATGTCAATCGACCACAAACAATTGATTTGTCGATCTTTTCAAGTGTTTCTTAGATTGATTCCATTTTTAATTATTGGACTGGTTAAATTTTTTTATCTTGTTTATGAACCCGATCAATCGTTTCCTTCTGATAACAATTATTATATAGGAAGGTCGATCATTCACTAAAATTGTATCATTAATGGGAACCTTTAGGTGCATACAGCAGCAATCGGTACTCTTTTTCAACAACTATGCAAATCCACTGAGTAGTAACAAAGTAAGCAAACAGCAATAAAGTTGCAGTGTTCCTGCCTCCAGCCTGTAGGTGTCACTGCTACATTATTCAAATGTTTTGTGCATTGCAATCTCTGGCTGTGTGTATTGATCCTAGCCTGCACTACTGATGGCTGTCGTCATAACTCTGTTTAGTAAAGTACTGTTCATGATTTGCTTTATTGATAACAGTATATACCACATGATTCTGTAACTCCTTGCAGCAGAACTGAGTGAATTGATTTTTTTTTCGCCAGAAGTGGACTTTTCCTTTATGTTTATCTCCTAGTAACCTGACGCCGGTCTAATTACCTATATAATTATTCAACTTGCCTTTGTTCCAAAGTAATGTCATCTGTGTGAAAATCACAATTTCCCTAAGTTATAATAGAATTAATGCTGCATTGGTATGCTATATCATGTTCAGCTGTACAGTAAAATCACCAGTCTGCTTCTCAGAAATCGGAATCAATGCTCCTGTCTCATCCAGATAAGATCTATGTTCCGTTTGCTGTACAGACAGTCTTATCTTCTCCTCTCAGTCGCTAAAAGAAAAATCTCCTGCACAGCCTGGAGAGCTGATTGCCGCAAGCTTCCTTTTGCAAAATCATGTGATAAGGCTCCAGGACAAAGCGAAAGTAAGTTTCATTAATCCTTTCAGGCACTTTAAAAAACACACGCACGCACGCGCACGCACGCACGCACGCACGCACGCACGCACGCACGCACGCACGCACGCACGCACGCACGCACGCACGCACGCACGCACGCACGCACGCACGCACACACACACACACACACACACACACACACACACACACACACACACACACTAATATTAAGTCAGATCTGTTGGAGCTGATCTATTGGCTTTTGATTCTGTTACATTTATCCGATGATCGATTATTCACATTTAGTATTCACCTTTTATACAGGGGATATTTAGCTATATGAATAAATATATAGTCTGTCCAGAGCTTATTTTTACATCACAGGTTTACGTCTTGCGAAGTTTTACTTTTTCTTTACACATTTTTTTCATCAGATCAGCTATGTTAGCAGTTGTTTGGTGAGTTCCATCCTTTGTCTCATAGTTCTGTGTAGACTGATGCCGGCCTGGTCTCAGATCCATTGTGTGATTCGGGAGGTGAGGATGGGAAGAGGGAGGAGGAGAGGGGATATGGCCTGATTAACATTCTCCGCTCACAGACACTCTGCAGCTGGCTGACAAAGGAGGCGATCCTTCTAACTTTCTCCTCTGTGTACCACTTCTGCACTTTTCTGGAGTGTTCATTTCCCTTCAGTGCACACTGACACTGCTGCTCCCCCCCTCCTTCCCGAATGGGAATGGACACCCCATCCTCCTGACTAGGGAGACCCTTCCTCCAGCCTGAGCACATCGCTTCTCTGCCTCACTGTGAGATCTCACCTCTCCGACCAGGATAATGGGGATCTATCATCTGTGCCTGTTGTCTGTGGCCTTCTACGCTCTTCTTCAGGGTAAGTGCCAGCTTTTATTACAATTATGGGATTGCAGAACCAGCCATATATGGGCAGCACAGTGGCGTAGTGGTCAGTGCTCTTGCCTCGCAGTGTTGGGTCCCCCGGTTCGAATACCAGCCAAGGTGCTATCTGCACTGAGTTTGTATGTTCTCCCTGTGTTTGCATGGGTTTCCTCTGGGCACTCCGGGTTCCCCACACATCTCAAAACCATACAAGACAAGTTAATTAGCTTCCCCCTAAATTGGCCCTAGACTACATATAGTACATCATACATAGACTTAGGGCCGGTTCTAGTAACAGTGGGGCACCGGGGCAGAATAAATTCGGGGCCCCCCAACAGACACCCCCGACCAAAAAGCGTCATTAGGGGCCCTTTGTTGCGGCCAAATTTCCCTCCTGGGCCCCTGAGTTTGCTGCTGACCCCCACCTCCCGACTTAACTGTGCTCCCTAGGACCTCTGCAGTGTCTATGTCAGTGTAGTGTCTCACCTGCCCGCCAGCACAGATAAGACGCTACTCTGCCAAATACTCTGCAGAGTCCCTGGGGAGCAACAGTTAAGATGGGGGAGGGACACCTTCGGGGCCCCTACAGGGTCTGGGGCCCTGGGGCAATTGTCCATTTTTTTCCTATGGTAACGCTTGCCCTGCATAGACTATGGTAGGGATTAGATTGTGAGTCCCTCTGAGGGACAGTTAAGTGATAAGACAATATACTCTGTACAGCACTGCTGAAAATGTCAGCACTATATAAATAATACCTACCGTAGATTTTAGTATTTATATAGTGCCGACGTCTTTCGCAGTGCTGTACATTGTATATTATCAATATCAGTATATTGTCTTGTCACTTAAAGCTGAAAAATAAAAAGATTTTATACATACCTGGGGCCTCCTCCATCCCCATCCGCCTGGATCGCTCCCACGCCGCCGTCCTCCGCTGCCCGCAGCTACGAGAACTGGGTCCTGTCACTGACGTCATCGGAGTCAGCCTGCGCAGGAGAAGTGCGCCCTCTACGTATCTTTCCAGCAGCACTTCTCTTACGCTAGACTGGCTCCGACTGACGGAAGTGCGGGGACCCGGTTCTCGTAGTTCTGGGTAGCAGTGGACGGCGGGTGAGGCATTTTTTGGATTGCGGATGCGTTTCTGCCTCAATGTTAAGTATAGGAAAAACGCAAACCGCTCTGAAAAACGGCACTTCAGAGCGGTTTTCCAGGCGTTTTTGTTACAGAAGCTGTTCAGTAACAGCTTTACTGTAACAATATATGAAATCTACTATACTGAAATCCGCTGCAGCAATCCGCAAAACGCTAGCAAAACGCCTCATAAAAATAAAAAAAAGCGTTTAAAAATCTGCTAGCGTTTTGCGGATCTGCTAGCGGGTTTTGGTGTGCACCAGCCCTCACAGTAGGTAGTAGAAATCTGACAGAAGTTTCAGACTAGTCCATCTCTTCATAGGGGATTCTCAGTTAGGCTTTTATTCTTTATAAAGATATTCCCTAAAAAGGATTTAAACAATGATGCTGGCCAGCTTCCCTGCTCCCTACACAGTTTCTTGGCAGTTGGACAGAGCAACTGACATTCACTAAGTGCTTCTGAAAATAAATATATCCTTGAGAATCCCCTATAAAGAGATGGACTAGTCCAAAACCTGTCACTTCTGTCAGATTTCTACAACCTACTGTAAGTGACAGCAACATAGGAGAAAAGTAATTTATGGCTCATTTTACTCTGGAAAAAATTACTTCTTATTTGTTTATGTTTGCACATATTTTAGATTTTACAGTTTTTCGCTGTAGTGCCCCTTTAAGTTATCTGTACGTTTTTGAGATGTGGGATGGCTATGAGTTCAATGGCATTTCCGGTATCCCTTTTTGACAGCCTCTCCAACGGGGAGGAGGGGTTTACAAATAGAAATGTGATTTTGGGTCACAGTTTATGTAGAGATTATACAATAATGTGGATTTGTCCAGCTATATCTCAACATTTCTTCAGGGGAACCTGGGAATTATGGGTAGGGAAATTATTATTAGTGAAAGCCACTAAATGCATAACTCTAGTAGGGGGATAATGTTATGACCATACCGTGGAAGGAGCTAAGTGTCAGCCAAGCTCATAATGGACAGAGAGAGGGATCTGGCGGCTGCCATACGTGTTTCATTTTAAACAATGCCAGTTGCCTGGAAGTCCTGGCTGTAGTAGTGTTTTGAATCACACACCAGAAACAAGCATGTCAGATTTTAGTCAGAAACATGTAATCTGCTGCATGCTTGTTTAGGGTAGATGACTAAAAGGATTAGAAGCAGAGGATCAGCAGAAGAGCCAGGCAACTGGTATTGTTTAAAATAAATATGTCAACTTTATATCTCTCTCACTTAACCACTTGAGGACTGCAGGGCTAAACCCCCCTAGTGACCAGGCCATTTTTAGCAAAATTGGCCACTGCAGCTTTAAGGCCAAGCTGCAGGGCCACACAACTCAGCACACAAGTGATTTCCCCCCCCCCCTTTTCTCCCCACCAACAGAGCTCTCTGTTGGTGGGATCTGATCGCTCCCCCCATGTTTATTTTTCTTTAAATAAATATTATTGTTTTGTTTTTTTTTCTAAAAAACCCTGTTTCTTTAAATGTATTCCCTCCCTCCCCACAGCCGGCCAATTATGGCGATCGGCTGTCATAGGCTTCTGCCTATGAGAGCCGATCGCTCTCTTGTCCCCCAGGGGGACAGCCGTGTCACACGGCTGTCCCCAGTGCAGCGCTGCACCAAGTAAATAGACGGTGTGATCGCCATCTAACAGTCTCCCGAGCGGCAATAGCCGCTCGGAGACTGAAGGCGGGGCAGAGCACCTCCCTCCGTGCATGCGCGCGCGATTTCATGCAAAATAGAGCCCCAGGACTTTACGCCAATTGGCGTTAGGCGGTCCTGGGGCTGCCGCCGTGGCCACGCCTACTGGCGTGACGCGGGCGGCAGAAGGTTAAGGTGTGCTTTAAGGCTAAAATGACCCAAAAGTAGAGCCACAGATCCAGTGATGAGCTGTAAATGAGTCAGTGTGGGTGTGGGTGTGTCCCATAGGTTTTTGCTACACCCCCTCGGGTTGCCGTCGGTCCACACATGTGCGGCGTAACGCACTGCGCCCCGTCGCTTACACTTTGTGCGTCGCCCATAGACTTCCAATACCCCCAAGCACTGTGCATTAAGCACGGTGCTTGCAGTAATGCTCTACTGCCATTTAGGTTGCATCATCAATGAGCGGTAATATTACCGTGCACTGCATGGCAATGTAACCATTACTTACACACTGAAGTACCGCGAGATACGCTAGTAGCATGACCCGCGGCACTCCAGTGGGGTGACCATAACGTGTGCGTTACCGTAGTAGCGGTCATGCTACTAATATTACCGCTCGTTGATGAATCAACCAACTTGCGTAAGCTCGGATACATTGGGCCTTTGCTTTACCCCGTAGACGAAACTTGAGTTTTAACCCACTTTAACCACCTTAGCGGTAATCACGAGTACAGCTCGGGGTGGAAAAAACATGCCAGGAGCGGTAACCCCGAGCTGAACTCGTGGTAGCCACCAGGAGGTCTATGCAGAGCAATGCGCGCAGCGGGTGTTTTTCACTCACCTCCTGGGGGATCCCGACGTCTGCCGCCATTCTTCTTCCTTTCCTCTGCTTCCCCCTGGTGAGATCGCTGTCTGTCGTCATGATGACAGCTGGCAATCTCACTATAGGGTTACAGTGCCACCTGGAGGAGGGAGGGAAAAGTGCAGCGCTGGAGCTGGAGTGAAGCTGGAGCACTGAACTTGCTGCAGATCTCCCTAGCAGCATGATTTTTTCCATGTTTTAAGGTCTGAAAGGGTAAAAAAAATTGAACCGCTTTTAGACCTTAAAATCTGTGAAGAATCATACCGCCAAGGGGGTTAATGATTACCAGTATGTTTTTATTACATACAATCCGAAACGAAGAAAGGTGAAATAGGGCTATAGAAAATAAAACCCTAAATTGCCAAGCAGCGGGAGATTAAAATAGCCCATAAACGTTGTCAACATATTTTCTTCTCTCACAAACTCTCCTCCCCATATCCCGCCACGGCGTGGCGTTTCCTATCTCACCCGCGCCTATCCTCATTATATAACTAAACACAATAGTCTCCTCTGGGGACCCCTCTGCATCTTTGATCTACCAGTAACATAGCGCACAAACAACTCAAACTGCAGAGTTACACAATGCATCCTCCAACTGTACATCATCAAATGAAATATCATAAACAAAGATGCTCAAAGTTGAAAATTATTTTAGATGAACTAGAACAGTGGTGCTCAACCTTTTTTGGCCCGAGGGCCGAACTTCAAATCAAGAAAAATCTCGAGGGCCGGAACACATGCATACAAAATTTCGATGTAAAACTTTTAACGTTTTTCTAGTAACAGTTAACATGGTGTTGGAAATGGAAAGAAAACGACAATATAAGAAATGTTGTACTCACCATTTGATGTACATTTTCTTAATGAGAAGTTTGCGGCTGTTTTTCAGAAACCAATTTCTGGATATTTGGCTCCAAATTTGTAACATTTATTCTTAATACAGAATGAAGATGATCATCTGTGATGCGAGAACGTGAGCCAGTTTTTGCCCTTTTCATCACTGAGAAAGTTTGCTCACAGACATAAGTACTGGCAAAAGTTGTGACCATTTTCAGGCCGTGTTTCCGCAAATTTGGAAAGTCCTGCAGTGGGAGTTCCGCATAAAATTCAGGTAGCAACTTTTCTCTAAACTTGTCCTGAAGCGATGTCTGGCATTGTAACTCAATCAGTTCCAGTTGTAAATCACTTGGTGCAGTGGAAACCTCAACTGAAAATGGGTTTTCAAACAAACGGATTTCATTCTTGAGGCTGTGAAAATCTTCAAACCTTTCTTCAAAACTTTCATTCAGCAGCTTCAAAAGTTGAATCATTTTTCTCCTTGGGAAGGGACTACTCTGTTCTTGTCGCAAGGCAGCGCAGGTTGGAAAGTGCACCAATATTTCTTGTTCTGCTTGTTCTATGAACAGTTGCAATTTAGTTTTAAATGCACTTATGTCTGCATACACATGACAGATAAGTTTGTTTTTGCCTTGCAGCTTGACATTGAGCTCATTCAAATATTCCGTCAAATCGCAGAGAATTGCCAAATCCCACAGCCATGAGGGATCGCCAAGCTCAGGAAGTTGCTTTGATTTTCCAGTCATAAAGATATTGATCTCGTTTCGCAATTCAAAAAAGCGTTTCAATACCCTTCCCCTGCTCAACCAGCGGACTTCACTATGATAAATGACATCTTCGTGTTCTGATTCCATTTCATCTAGTAATTTTCTGAAAGTTCTGTGATTCAGCGCATGGGATCTTATGAAGTTAACAGAGTGAACAACTACTTTCATCACATGTTCCAAATTCAACTGCTTCCCACAGAGATTTTGCTGATGTATAATGCAATGGAGCCCCAATGGTCGAGATCCATTTGATTCGATCACCTTTTGACTTACTCTTGCAACCAACCCATTGTGCCGTCCAACCATGCTTTTTGCACCATCCGTAGTCACTCCTACTAATTTACTCCAGTCTAGCGCAAGGTCATTGATCACTTCTGACACTTCTCTGAACAAGTCTTCACCAGTAGTTGTTCCATGCATGCTCTTCATTGCTGCCAGTTCCTCAGTAATTTCAAACATAGGGGTAACACCACGAATAAATACTAACAATTGAGCAGTGTCACTCACATCTGTAGATTCATCAGCTGCAATTGAAAACATTACAAACTGACTTGCCTTTTTCTTTAGCTGTAGCTGAAGATCGCTTCCCAAATCTTCCACCCGTCTCGTGATAGTCATACGCGACAAGCTAACAGCTTCAATTTCACTCTTTTTTTCCGGGCACAGTTCTTCCACTACAGCCAAGATGCACCTTTTTACACATTCACCTTCAGAAAATGGTTTGGCTTCCCTACTCAATATATGAGCCACTCGAAAACTTGCTCTGACTGCTGCTTCATTCTCTTTTCTTTTTTGATTGAACATTTTTGGTATTCCACCAAGTTCTTCACGCAATTTGGCAATTTTCTGTTCTCTGTGCAAACCAACATATTCATCATACTTAGCCTTATGTTTTGTTTCATAGTGTCGTTTGACATTGTACTCCTTAAACACTGATGCTGTATACTTGCAGATGAGACACAATGGTTTATCTTCATGTTGTACGAAAAAATACAAGTTTGTCCACTTCTCTTGAAAATTTCTGCACTCCGAGTGCACCTTCAGCTTTTTACGAACCGACATTGTGCCACTTACAGGGCCTGTAGTGTGCCCGTGTATGTGCAGAGGCAGATTAATGCAGCAATGGTATCAGAGTCCAGTACGGTACCTGGGTGTATGCACAGGGCAGATTGATGCAGCAATGGTATCAGAGTCCAGTACGGTACCTGGGTGTATGCACAGGGCAGATATTAATGCAGCAATGGTATCAAGAGTCCAGTACGGTACCTGGGTGTATGCACAGGGCAGATTGATGCAGCAATGGTATCAGAGTCCAGTACGGTACCTGGGTGTATGCACAGGGCAGATATTAATGCAGCAATGGTATCAAGAGTCCAGTACGGTACCTGGGTGTATGCACAGGGCAGATATTAATGCAGCAATGGTATCAAGAGTCCAGTACGGTACCTGGGTGTATGCACAGGGCAGATTGATGCAGCAATGGTATCAGAGTCCAGCCTGTAGTGTGCTGGCTGAGGAGGCTGTCAGCTCTGCTGAGGAGGAACAGAGGCCTAATTACTCACACGTGGCCTGCCTGTAGTGTGCTGGCTGAGGGGGCTGTCGGCTCTGTGTGGGCCTGAGGGGGCTGTCGGCTCTGTGTGGGCCTGAGGGGGCTGTCGGCTCTGTGTGGGCCTGAGGGGGCTGTCGGCTCTGTGCTGGCTGAGGGGGCTGTCGGCTCTGTGCTGGCTGAGGGGGCTGTCGGCTCTGTGTGGGCCTGAGGGGGCTGTGGGCTCTGTGTGGGCCTGAGGGGGCTGTCAGCTCTGTGCTGGCTGAGGGGGCTGTCGCTTCTGTGCTGGCTGAGGGGGCTGTCGGCTCTGTGTGGGCCTGAGGGGGCTGTGGGCTCTGTGTGGGCCTGAGGGGGCTGTCAGCTCTGTGCTGGCTGAGGGGGCTGTCGGCTCTGTGCTGGCTGAGGGGGCTGTGGGCTCTGTGTGGGCCTGAGGGGGCTGTGGGCTCTGTGCTGGCTGAGGGGGCTGTCAGCTCTGTGCTGGCTGAGGGGGCTGTCAGCTCTGTGCTGGCTGAGGGGGCTGTCGCTTCTGTGCTGGCTGAGGGGGCTGTGGGCTCTGTGCTGGCTGAGGGGGCTGTCGCTTCTGTGCTGGCTGAGGGGGCTGTGGGCTCTGTGCTGGCTGAGGGGGCTGTGGGCTCTGTGCTGGCTGAGGGGGCTGTGGGCTCTGTGCTGGCTGAGGGGGCTGTCGGCTCTGAGTGGGCCTGAGGGGGCTGTGGGCTCTGTGCTGGCTGAGGGGGCTGTGGGCTCTGTGCTGGCTGAGGGGGCTGTCGGCTCTGTGCTGGCTGAGGGGGCTGTGGGCTCTGTGTGGGCCTGAGGGGGCTGTCAGCTCTGTGCTGGCTGAGGGGGCTGTCGGCTCTGCGTGGGCCTGTAATTATGCTGAGGACGAGGCTGCCCGCGGAGGGAGAGGATCGGGTGGATATAGGCTGAGGACGGAGGGAGAGGATCGGGTGGTATTGGTACAGACTCTGTACTACAGACCGTTATCCTTGCATTGGCATTCGGCAAGTTGTTGCGCGCATACACCCGAGTGTGCTGCGTATTCAGCCCCGGGTAGCGCTGGGATAGTTACAAAGCCTTCCTCATTGGTTACTGCAGGAACCTTCCTCCAATAGGAATCAGGCTGATTCCTATTGGAGGAAGGTTCCTGCAATAACCAATGAGGAAGGCTTTGTAACTATCCCAGCGCTACCCGGGGCTGAATACGCAGCACACTCGGGTGTATGCGCGCAACTACTTGCCGAATGCCGATGCAGCAAGGATAACGGTCTGTAGTACAGACTCTGTACCAATACCACCCGATCCTCTCCCTCCGTTCTCAGCCTATATCCACCCGATCCTCTCCCTCCGCGGGCAGCCTCATATAACCCCCCGATCGTCTCCCTCCGCGTGCAGCCTCTGCCCTCACCCGATCCTCTCCAGGACACCTCCGCGGGCCACATAAACAGGCCTCGCGGGCCACAAATGGCCCGCGGGCCGTAGGTTGGGCACACCTGAACTAGAATAAGAAGTTTTTGTAAAAGACGCTGTCGTTTTTACAACAAAGAAAAAATCGGAAAAATCCAACGGATCGGGCTAAGTACTGTAAATATACTCGCATATAAGCCGACCCATGTATATTCCAAGGTACCCACTTTCCCCTCAGAAACCAGAAAAAAGTGATTGAGTCGCGTATAATCCCCCTCCATAGTAGCCAGAGGTTCCCCCAGTACAAGTCAGCCTCCCTCCCCATAGCCAGATGTGCCCCAGGATCATACAGCTGTGTCTCAAGAAGCCACTAGATGGCGTCATAGATATGAGACACAGCAATTGCCACACAGGAAGAATCCCCGATCATTGCACTGCTGACACGTTGCTTGCATGCTCCGCTCCACAAGCCAGGGGACATAGGTAGTCTTAGCACACTCTGCACTCCGTGTTACAGGGGATGCGGGGCACTTACACAGCATGGCGCAAGCTGGCAAGAGCAGGATCACTAGTACACAATCCTAATGCTCGTCTGCCAGTAACAAAACCTGCTCCACCATCTGTTTTCTCCAGTGACTTGCATATAAGCCGAGGAGGTAACTTTTCAGCACATTTTTTATGCTGAAAAATTAGGCTTATACTCGAGTATATAAAATCGTTTACTATATCAGAAGTTTACGATTTCAGAAAATGTCATATTCAAGCACATAAAGTATAGTATAGTACTGGTATGGGTGGGTAGGGTGAACAGAGAACACCCTGGAAGGAAACAAAAAACACAAAGACGACGGAAGCCCCGATGGTGCAGTAAGTCACAACAATGGACAATTGAAGTGGAATAGGTACAGGTACTCACAAAGGGAGGATGTAGGGGGGCAACCAACCACTGTAGGCAGGTGGAGATGCACAAAACAGACTCCACTCAGGTGTCCAGCCAAACTGGATGCGGTCACTCTCTTAGTGCAAAAAGTACTAGATAGTTGTGGAAGTGATATCAGCAGGAGCAGTTTAAAAAGTTGCGGCCAAAAATGGGCGCAATTGTTATTTATCGATATATGTGGGAACAATTGTTATTTATCGTAATATAGAGAGCCGTTACGCTATTTAGTCGGCGGCTGCAATTAGATATAAATTTATAGTATTATTGTTAGTGGGGATTGGGGGGTGTTAAGGTTAGACACCACCAAGGGGGTCTTTGGGTTAGGTACCACCAAGGTGGTCTTAGGGTTAGGTACCACCAAGGGGGTCTTAGGGTTAGGTACCACCAAGGGGGTCTTAGGGTTAGGTACCACCAGGGGGGTCTTAAGGTTAGGCACCACCAGGGGGTCTTAGGGTTAAGCACCACCAGGGGAGGGTTCTTTGCGAGAGTAGGGAGAGGTTAGGTTATAGTTAGGTTCAACATTATCTGTAAATTTACCGATAATGTAATACCACAATTAAATAGTTATTTACCGTTTTTGTTATCTTTTTTAACGATATTGCTAGTAATAACATTATTTATTATTTATTATCAAATGTATGCGTATCAGCCACCTGGCCAAGGAGGGAGGGTAAGTAACACAAAGGGGGGAATAGGTATGGGTATGATAAAACTGCGTTAAAAACAGCTAAAAAGAAAAAAATTACATGGCTTACCTCAAAGATGACAAATTTGAATGGTAAACAACAAACATAAGGACCAGGGGTGTTTCTGGTAATCTGTGCTGCGTGGGCTATTCAGCCCACAGCACAGATCGTGTGGCAGCCAGGGCGACCAGACTTCCCCTCTTTTTTCCCCACTAGGGGGATGTCCTGTCGGGGGGGGGGGGGGTCTGATCGCCGCCGGCTAGTTGTGATTAGCGGGGGGCTTCTCAAAGCCCCCCTCCGCAGCGTTTTCTGCGCTCCCTCTCCTTACCTCCCTCGCCTCCTCTATCAGAGCGGAGCAGGACGGATATCCGTCCTGCTCATTGTAGGATAGGCTTCAGCCTATCATATGCCGGCGATCCCCGGCCAATCAGAGGCCGGGGATCGCCAATCTGCCTTACGGCGCTGCTGCGCAGCAGCGCCGTATGATGTAAACAGCGGGGATTTCTTCCCCGCGTGTTTACATTAGGCGTGCGAGCCGCACACTGTTCACGGAGACACCCTCCGTGAACTGACATGGAAAGGCCGTTCGATCGAGCGGCCGTTTCCATGTAATAACCACTTAAACCCGCCACCGTCTATCGGCGTTAGGCGGTCCTTAAGTGGTATGCACTTGGCAATGCGTTTTGTGGGTCTCAGCCCATTTCCTCAGGTTGAATACAGTGCCAGAGAGATCAAAGCCAGAGCCAAAGCAAATCAAAGGCACCTCACTGTTTACCATTTCAAATTTGTCGTCCTTGAGGTACGCCACCTCATTTTTTTTTTTATTTTAGCTGTTTTTAACAGTTTTATCATACCCTGGGTGCCTCTTTCTCCCCCCCTCCCCTTTTTTTACTATGGTAGTGGATCTCCACTGACTTGCATGGCCCTTGTGTCGTTGAATGTGCAGGTGTGTGCAAGGGGCCTCGAAAAACCCCCAAAACATTGTAATAGAAGTCTCTGTCTTTCTCTGCAGTTGCACAGAGCCAGATCTTCATGATCAAAAACGCCCAGCTGGAGAAATGTATCCATGCAGCGGATGACACCGGCAGAGTCTCTCTAGCCAAGTGTAAGGTGAATTCCCACCACCAGTACTGGAGCTGGGAGCCAAGCACCAAGTCCATCATCAACACGAAGAGTCGCCAGTGCCTAACGGTCCTCAAGCCGCGGGATCAGCCCACTCTGAAGGTGGAACCGTGTGAAGGCAGCAAGAACCAGGCCTGGCTGTGTGACAGCAGGGGCTACCTGTCCCTCTACAGCCACGAGCTGCATCTCACTGCCAAACAAGGGACTAAGAAGGTCATTCTGTCCAAAGGGATGGACAAGTTCAGTAAATGGAAGACGCTGCAGGATTCTCCAGTCTGTGGGGAGTCTGGGGACATCGTCATGCCAACCACTATAGATTCAGTGCAGAGCTCACCCCCTACCTACACTACGGAGGACAGAACAGAGACGTTTCCTGGAGGTAAGAGGAACTTTCATCATGAGATATAAACTATTCTATAATAAACTCTTCCTAATCTCCTTCCATAATAACTTCCTGCTACTTGCTGAAATATTGGCCTTCGTGCTGGAATATTGGTTCTAAATGCATGAGGATTTTATATTAGAATCTCACAGATTCTTACAATCATCAATCTAGCGCCACGGCACTCTACCAGCAGCAGAGCTGTTGTGTAGGATTAAAGGACAACTGAAGTGAGAGGGATATGGAGGCTACCATAATTATTTTGTTTAAAGAAATACCAGTTGCCTGGCTATCCTTCTGCTCCTCTGCCTCTAATACTATTAGCCATAGACCCTGAACAAGCATGCAGCATATCAGATGTTTCTGACATTATTGTCAGATCTGACAAGATTAGCTGCATGCTTGTTTATGGTGTGATTTAGACACTACTGCAGCCAAATAGATCAGCAGGGCTGCCGGGCAACTAGTATTGTTTAACAGGAAATAAATATGGCAGCCTCCATATCCCTCTCACTTCAGTTGTCCTTTAATACTTTCTTCTGCACCTACAGTCTATTAACCTCCCTGACAGTATAATTATTTCTGGATTTTTTCACATGCTTTTACACCCTTAAAGGGAACCTAAACTGAGGAGGATATGGATTTTTCCTTGTAAAATAATACCAGTTGCCTGACTCTCCTGCTGATCCTGTGTCTCTAATACTTTCAGCCACAGCCCCTCAACAAGCATGCAGATCAGGTGTCAGACTGAAGTCAGACTGGATTAGCTGCATGCTTGTTTCAGATGTGTGATTCAGCCACTACTGCAGCTAAAGAGATTAGCAGGACTGCCAGGCAACTGGTATTGTTTAAAAGGAAACCTCCATATCCCTCTCAGTTTAGGTTCCCTTTAAATCAGGAAAAACTCACACTGCAGAGAGATCTGCAGCAGGCCTGCACTTACCTCGCTGGGATTTAGTGCTGCAATTATCCCTTCATCCTCTGGGTGGCACTGTAACCCTATAGTGAGACTTTATGAAGACAATTGGCGATCTCACCCGAGTGTTCCAGAGCCTCCGAGGACAGGAAGAAGAATGGCTGCCAGCATATGGGTCCCTGGGGAGGCAAGTTGAAAGGCGCCTTGGTGCCGCTGTCTCGCTACACCTCGAGTCAGGCTCGGGATTACCACTCCTTCCCGCCAGGAAGGTTAAACAGAGGACTAAAGACTAGGGATACTCATTCCGATTCTGCGGGATTAAAAATTTCGAAAAAAAAAACGGTAATCAGACATTAGAATTCCGCTGAAAAATCCCATTTATCGTTACTTGGTAATTTTAGTCCAATGCTTCCGCGTTCCGAGAATTTTTCTGGAAAATTTTTATTTTACACCAATTACAGGGCTGATGTACGTTTTTCCGATTTCTGTTTTTTTGTTTTTTCAATTTTTGCATTCTCTGATTCAAAAATCGGAAATAAGAAAATCGTAAAAACGAAAAATCGGAATTTGCGTGGAATCAGAAATCGGCATTCCCCACCATCCCTAGGGATCCTACGATGCCTCTTGATGGCTGTGCGCTGCTCATACCTAGCTAATAATGTGGAATGCCACTGGCTGTTCTCAGTTTTTCTTTTAGCTCAGCAGGTTGATTCACCAGACTGTGGTAAGCTTGCTATGCGCAGACAGTGCACTATGCATTTTACCAGTACTAACATAGGGGAAGCACAGCCCATTCATTTAGTAGTTGCGCTATATGGTGCCACTACATGGTGGTGGATGGTATGCTATTCAATGCACAGCAATCTGACCACAGTTTGGTCAAGCAGGGCCAATGAAAGGATTTTTTTACTTTAAGAAAATACAAGAATGGAGAGACAAGCAAAGGTAACATGCTCATTTAAAGAGAATCTGTACTCTAATATTCTTACACTAAAAAGCATACCATTCTATTCCTTATTTTCTCCTGTGCCCCTCTGTGCTGTTTCTGCCACTCTCTGCTGCAATCCTGGCTTGTAATTAACAGTTTTAGGCAGTGTTTACAAACAAACTAACCAGCTTCTAATAGGCTCAGCTAAGCATAGTGTGTGAGTATGCAGGGGGCCTGCAGAGGGTGTGTATCGCTTCTACCAATCACAAGCAGCCCTGCACATTCCACACAATCAAAGCCTTAGCCCGACAAACAGGACAGAGGAAAGATACATTGATTTATTACAGAGACAGTGTAATTAGGAAGAGCTGCAGTAAGCCCCAGCACATTAGAACAGGCATAGGAACTCATAGGATAGAAGAACTAAGGCTGAAAAAATTGTTACAGAGTCTCTTTAAAGGACAACTGTAATGAAAGGAATATGGAAGCTGCCGTATGTATTACCTTTTAAACAATACCAGTTGCCTGGCTATCCTGATGATCCTCTGCCTCTAATCTTTTCAGTCATAGCCCCTGAACAAGCATGCAGCAGATCAGGTGCTTCTGACATTATTGTCAGATCTGACAAGATTGGCTTCATGCTTGTTTCTGATATGATTCAAACACTGCTGCAACAAAATAGATTAGCAGGGCTGCCAGGCAACTGGTATTGTTTTAAAGGAAATAAATATGGCAGCCTCCATAGTCTTCTCACTTCAGTTGTCCTTTAACTTTAACCACTTGACCACTGAGGGCTTTTTACCAGGACCAGAGCAATTTTCACCTGTCAGTGTTCCTCCCATTCTTTCGCAATTACTTAACCATTTCAGCCACCCAGACGTGAAGCTCACGTCCGGGCGGCTGCTCTCCTGCACACCCGCGCGTGATCGTGGGCGCGCCCCCGTTCCCCCGTTGTGTCCTCCGGTAGCCCTGGGATCCGTGAAAGGGAACATGGTTCCCAATCACCGATCCCTTTCCCCCGCAGAAAAACCGAAGCGCTCACCCGTGAGGCTTCAGTTCTTCTGCCCGGAACAATTTCTGCATCCCCTTCTACTTCCGCTTAGAGAGAAGTACAAGGAGGTAAACTAAAAACTAAGGTGGCCATCTTGTGGCCAAATAGTAAAACTACATCTGCACATTTTTTACATTACAATTTACACACATTACAACATTCAAAATTAATTGTTTATGTCGCACACCAAAATATTACCCAAATAAAATTTTTAATGTTAAAAAAATAAAAATTACAATTAAAAATAAAAAAAGACATAAATAGTTACCTAAGGGTCTGAACTTTTTAAATATGCATTTGAAGGGGGTATACTACAAACATTTTTTAAATTATAAGCTTGTAAATAGTGATGGACGCAAAACGGAAACAATGCACCTTTATTTCCAAATAAAATATTGGTGCCATACATTGTGATAGGGACAAAATTTAAATGGTATAATAACCGAGACATACGGGCAAATAAAATACATAGGTTTTAATTATGGTAGCGTGGATTATTTTAAAGCTATAATGGCCGAAAACTGAGAAATAATGAATTTTTCCATTTTTTTCTTATTAATCCTGTTAAAATGCATTTACAGTAAAGTGGCTCTTAGCAAAATGTACCACCCAAAGAAAGCCTAATTAGTGGCGGAAAAAACAAGATGTAGATCAATAAATTGTGATAAGTAGTGATAAAGTTATTAGCGAATGAATGGGAGGTGAAAATTGCTATGATGCAGAAGGTGAAAAATCCCCGCAGGCCGAAATGGTTAATCACTACTAATCACAACAAAATTATCTATATCTTGTTTTTTTCGCCACCAATTAGGCTTTCTTTGGGAGGTATATTAAGCTAAGAATTATTTTAAAACACATTTTAATTGGAATAATAAGAAAAAATTGTAAACATTTATTATTTCTCAGTTTTTGGCCATTATAGTGTTAAAATAAAACGTTTTACTGTTTATAAAACCCACACTGTAATGATCTGCTCTGCTGTCTGCACAGGCAGACAGCTTTTTGACCTTTTTGTAGTTCTGAGCGTTGCAGGTCCCTGGAAAGGAGACCTGTCTTCACTCTGCAACTTGCTGAGCTGCTGTTCTGGTGAGGAATTTGCATACACTTGGCATGCAAATTGCTTAGCTGCTTCCTTTGATGGCTTGCAGTATAAATACCATTTTCTCCCAGAATCCCTTGCTGGTCATGATGGTTTGTTCCTGCTAACTTGCCTGGAAGTCTCAGCCCTCTGCTCATAGTAAGCTATTATTGCTAGCTTAGAGTAGTTACCCTTTGGGAGTGCTCCTTGCATTCCTTCTAGCGTAGTCAGGTTGTATTATCTGTTTTGCCTTGTACTGTCGATCTGTTGCGATTGTCTTGTCGCCAGCGGCGGTCGACAGGAAATCGTTCTGTCTATTTGGATCGCATTCGCCCTGGCGGTAGTGGCGGTGGTTCCTTCTGTATTCTGTCTTAGGGGTGCAAGCCAGAGCAGCAGTTGCTACTGGTTACTCCATCTGTTTGTCTGTCTGGATCGCATTTGCCCTAGCGGTAGTGGCGGTGGTTCCTTCTGTACTCTGTCTGGGAGTGTAGGCCAGAGCTGCGGTTGCTACTGGTTACTCCTTCTGTCTGTCTTGTCTGGAACGAACGCTTGCTGTAGGCTCAGTGAAGTAACCGTTTAGCAAGCGTTCACGTACTCTTTTCATTTTTGTGTTACATTGGTTAGTTAGGGTTGGCGTGTTTTGTCTCTGTTGCGCTTTTCGTGCGGAGACCGCGCCATTAGCGTGCTTTGTCGCTGTTGCGCTTTTTGTGCGGCGACCGTGCTTAGCGAGTGCGTTTGTTATTTTCCTTGGCGTTCTGATCATTATTTGCTGTGTCTTTCTTGCTACACTTGTGCTCTTTCTTACTCGGTCTTGTGTCACTGTTGGCAATCACCACTCTTGCGATTGCGTTCCCACTTGGTTTCCGCTGTTGTGTGTTCACCGTCGCCGAGTGGCGACTAGATTGGTGGACACACATACATCCTGTCCCTGTGCTCTCTCTCTCTCTCTAAGGGCTATCTTGCCCTGCATTGTTTCAACTCGTATAATTCCCATCTGACATCTGTGGCAGTGCGGAGGCTGTGCTCCTCTGCACTCCACAGCTCCATCTGCTGGTGAGAATTCCCCTCTACAGGTGCATTGCACCACAGCTCGGTTCTGTTATTCAGACGTTTGTGGAGGATTTCCGTAGTTTCAGCGCACATCCTGAACGCTGGCCAAGGAAATATTCCCCAATAGTTACACACATTTTATTTGCCCATTTGTCCCAGTTATTGCAACATTTAAAAAATTTCCCTAGTACGATGTATGGCGCCAATATTTTATTTGGGAATTAAAGGTGCATTTTTTCAGTTTTGCGTCCATCACTAATTACAAGCCGGTAAATTAAAAATTAACAGAAATATACCCTCTTGACATAAATATTAAAATATTTCAGTCCCTAAGATAACTACTTATGTATTTTTTTTAATGTAATTTTTTTTTCTTTTATTCAAAAAAAATTGGGTACTATGGGAGGGTGTGGGAGGGAAATAGTTAATTATAATAGTCAGTGTTGGGATTTGTATTAAATAAAAGTGGATTTTGGTGTAATTTACTATTTGCCCACAAGATGCCCACAGTCATTATTTCCAATTCATGTAAGTACGTGAATAGGAAGTAATGCGCGGCACTGTAACAACAGGAAGATACAATTAATGCAGGCATCCCATAGACACCGGCGTTCATTGAATCGGGGACTTAGATGAATGAATGGGAACTGCATTCCCATTCATTCATCTCTCCCCTAACAGGCGACGATGGGAGCGAGCGCGGCCACCTGCCGCTGAAGACTTATATTCACGGCCCTAGTACTTCAAGTGAAGTTCTGCCGGGCCTTGAATATACTGCCCAAGATGCAGTAAGTAGTTAATGGGTACATAAATGGGTACAACAAAGTCTATTTTAAAGGGAAGGTTCAGGGAGGGTGGGTAAAAAATAAAAATCAATTTCCACTTACCTGGGGCTTCCTCCAGCCCGTGGCAGGCAGGAGGTGCCCTCGCCGCCGCTCCGCAGGCTCCCGGTGGTCTCCGGTGGCCGACCCGACCTGGCCAGGCCGGCTGCCAGCCCAGAACTTCTGCGTCCCACGCCGGCGCGCTGACGTCATCGGACGTCCGCCGGGCTGTGCTGCGCAGGCGCAGAACTGCGGAGCGGCGGCGAGGGCACCTCCTGCCTGCCACGGGCTGGAGGAAGCCCCAGGTAAGTGGAAATTGATTTTTATTTTTTACCCACCCTCCCTGAACCTTCCCTTTAAGCACTGATTAAAGTAGTTTAACTGCTTGCCAACCGCGTCAGGCCGATGGGCAAGGCCGCCACGGCAACCCCAGGACCGCCTAACGCCAATTGGCATAAAGTCCTGGGGCTTCAGTTTGCAGGAGATAGCGAGCAGGCTGCACGCGCATCTCCTGCTTGGTAGGTGTAGCGGAGCTTTCAGTCTTCTTGCTGCTCGGAGACTGTTAGACGGCGACTAATTAGTCTAATTAGGTTGTACAGTGCTGTGATCTACAGCAGCGCTGTACTGGGGACAGCCATGTAACACGGCTGTCCCCTTATGAGTCTCGGCGGTGACCGGCTGTCATAGGCTGAAGCCTACGACGCCTATGACAGCTGATCAGGGGGATTGGTTGGAGGGGGGAATATGCATATGTAAAAAAAAAACTGGAAAATGTAATAAAAAATAAACAAATAATCAGAAATAAACAAACAAACAAATATTTGGTGGGCGATCTGACCCCACCAACAGAGAGCTCTGTTGGTGGGGAGAAGGGGGGGAATCACTTGTGTGCTGTGTGCGCCCCTGAGCCATTTTGCAAAAAATAGCCTGGTCTTTGGGGGGGGTGGGGGGGGGGTGGGGGGGTTAAAGTCTGTGATCCTGAAGAGGTTAAAGCGGGATTAAACTCTATATACTGTACTGTAAGTCTAATATTGTTTCCAGTACAGGAAGAGTTAAGAAACTCCAGTTGTTATCTATGCAAAAGAGCCACAATTTTCAAAGTCGCAGAGAGCTCTGTCTTCTGACGATTGTTATCTCAGCTGTCAGTCACTGTATTTTCTTTTTCTCTGCAGAGGACAGGTCAATAGTTTACTGGCCTGCTCTATAAAATCATTTAGAATGCTGAGTGGTGTGTAAACTGCAAATATTAGAGAATGATGCAATGTTATAAAAAACACTATATAACTGAAAATAAAAATGAGAATATTTTCTTTGCTACTAATGTTCTAGTAATTATCCGTACTACACAACCAATTCATGATATCATATTTTTTTTTCGCTTCAGTGTCTCCTTAAGGTGCCCATTAATGATACAATCTTGATTGTACAATCTCACCAAATCTATGTAGTAGAAGGGTAAACTTTGTGATTATATTTTGTATGGAGACTTTAGTTAGTCTCTCATATTGCATAGAATCGGTAAGATTGTACAATCAATATTGTATCATTAATGGCCACATTTACAGTTCATAATAATAAAATGCCATAATGAGCATGTGTAGATGACGGTTATGTCTGGTCGCTGCCATCAGACACACAAGCCTCTTCTCGCCACCCTGGTGTCTGTATTTCTGAAATAAATATTTTGTCTTACCAGCTGAATTTGGAAACACCACAGCGGTGAGTCTCGGAACATCCCCGCCTGTGACGGAACCAACAGCAACAAGTCAGCACCCTGGAGAGAGCTACACGGCAGAGATCGGTGAGCCCCGCCCCCACACACAAAGGACCTCCCATAATGACAGTGCTAGGAGTCCTAAAAAAATCATGTGCGGTTTAGTAGTAGTTGTAGGACTGATCCAAGAACTTCATTTGAAGGATCTTTCATAAAAAACCTTTGAGGCTATTTTCACAGTGGTCAGTTGTATAACTCATGCGTTATAATGACTGTGTCCTGCAATGGAGACTGGCCACAGACTTCAATACAAAGCCTGCATGCAGCAAGTTAGAAAAGCGTAATCTGTCACTGTGAACTGGCCCATAGAATGATATGGACAGTGAGCTGAGAGGGAGAGGGAGAGGGAGAGGGAGAGGGAGAGGGAGAGGGAGAGGGAGAGGGAGAGGGAGAGGGAGAGGGAGAGAGAGAGAGAGAGAGAGAGAGAGAGAGTGTGTGTGTGTGTACTCTCTGGAACAGCTAACAGAGTGAGTGATTCATCTTCACTAGCAATAGAAGATCCAGGAGACTGAAGTAAGCCGCCATTAAAGGACAACTGACAAGACAAATAACATTTATATTGTGTTAAGTTTTTCTCCTGGCAGACTCAGCAGTGTTAGGGATTCTTGCCCAATGTCTCCTTACTGAATAGGTGCTGGCCTACTGAACAGGAAGAGCTGAGGTTTGAACCCTGGTCTCCTGGGTCAGAGGCAGAGCCCTTAACCATTGCACTACCCAGCAACTACAGAAGCAAGAGGGATATGAAGGCTGCCATATGTACTTCCTTTTAAACAATACCAGTTACTTGGCAGCCCTGCTGATCCTCTGCCTCTTTTAACTTTAATACTTTAATACTTTTAGCCATAGCCCTTGAACAAGCATGCAGCAGATCAGGTGTTTCTGACTTTATTGTCATATCAGAAAAGATTAGCCTTATGTTTGTTTCTGGTGTGATTCATACACTACTGCAGCCAAATAGATCAGCAGGGCTGCCAGGCAACTGGTATTGTTTAAAAGGAAATAAATATGGCAGCCTCCATATTCTTCTCACTTCAGTTGTCCTTTGAAGCATCCCAGAAATGACCTAAGAAAGAATACTTAGATACTCATCTATAGAGAGAGAAGACTCTGGATCCCATAGGGTCTTCCCCATCTTCTGATTGGCTGCTAGGCGCGCAGCTACTTAGAAGACGAGGGTGAAGCCATTTTGCATTCCACTCTGCATTTGTTGTCTGGATTGGGGCCCCTTAGCCCTGCCCCCTGTAGTGGAGGAGGTTGTGGGGGGCTATGTGTTAGGCTTGGAGGTGTATTCTCCACGGTCAGCACGTGATGCATAAGCTGACGTGAAGGAGGTACACACACCAGCACAAGGAATCAGGATATCCCCAGTTTAGTGGAGGAGAGGACTGACTCCAATAGGAGATTGTGGCGCACAGAGCCGGTGCAGATCCGAACAGCCACAAACAATACTTTCGTGATAACGTCTCAGCGCAAAGTAGCGCTGAGCGCATAAACCAGAACTGAGGAGATCAGGGCAGGTAGACAGAATGAACGCTTGCTAACTCGCCACTACTTAGTGACAGCAAGCGTCCACAACAAGACAGACTGGAATGAGGCAGCCAATGCGTTTGCAGCGATGGCGTGCCTCACAAAGACAGGACAGGATAGTCAGGAAATAGCAGGATCAAGATAGATGAACGTAACACAGACAAAATATACAATAAGTATGTTTTCCTAGCGTATTACAATTACAGCTATCAATGAAACTATTTGTAACGTCTGACTAACATATGTATATATCGGCAATGAACCGATATATGACATAAGCAGGAACACTGACTAGCACTGGAGCAATACAGGGAACAGGACTCAGAAGGATTCGCTATCTCTTCGCAGAGATGAACGCAATCCACAAACGGTAACAGGACAGGATTCAGAAGGATTCGTTATCTCTTCGCAGAGATGAACGCAATCCACAAACAGGACCAGGAGCAGGATACTAACTCAGCACGGGTGATCACGATACGCGCAAACTTCCAAAACGTGCTGGAAAGCTGACTAACTGCACACAGGATATAAACAGTTCGTGTACGTATACATCAGCGACACTGATGTATCAACGTAACACGAATACAAGGAAAATAATAAACGTGCTGGTATGCATATATATGGGCAATGAACCAATATATGATGCAAAGACCAGCAAAGTATCTTTAGAACAAGAAACACGATCGGGGGCTGAAGCGACAGCAAGACAGGCTTAAACTGAAGCTATGAAAACCCGAGGAGTCCTGCAGGAAGCAGATCTTTATACTGAGGTCATCCAATGGGAGCAGACATGCAGATTCCCACACAGGTGAATGATAATCAGTCACAAGCTGACAGCAGGGAAAGGCAGACAAAGCTATGCAGCTTGCATGGAAAGAGATCAGAACTGCCTGAGCAGCAGCACTACTACTTCCAGCAATACCTGCTGCAGCAGCGATCATGACACTATGACTCCCGTTACAGCAGTGCTTTTACTGTATATAGCCTGTGAAGTAAATATAACTAGAACGTAACACGTAAACTTATTTAACTATATATAAACACAATAACAATTTATAAACATATATATATTTTTACCATTTTCAGAGGATGGGCAGCCTGTCAGCTCCTGGGAGAGGATATATGTGTTTGAAGAAGACGGTAAGAAAGGATGCATTTAATAATACCTTAAAGCTACATGACCATTCATCCTTTGCTGCTTCTCCCCCTATGTGCTCCAGAAATATAAACCACCAAGCCAGACAGCTGTTTCAGTCGATAAACTCTCCAAAATCAATGAAAACTTTGGTGATTGGCTATATTGGGGCTAATAGTTGATTATACTATATTATAATCCCCCGTGTCCCTGCGTACACTCCAGGGGGCCAGGCAGGTGTGTGTGCGCACGCGGTCGGGCTTGCACGCATGCGCGCTGACATGTGGCGGCGGAGGAAGACCTAGCGCCCGTTTTTGAATGGGCTCAGGTCAGCTAGTTATTTATAATGTGCCACGTATTCAAGGCTGGCTTTACACTTTTCCTGTCCCTAGGCCTATTTTCTTGCAGCTCCCCTTCCATGTGCAGCACCCCCTCCTATTCCCTGTGCAGCCCCCTCTTCCATGTCTAACATTCATGTAAAACAGCCCCATTTAGTTCTATACAGGTCCCTTGAGGCAGAAGCTCCCTGTTATTAACAGTTTATTTCTCCATAGGGATGGGCTGGAAAACAGCCATGCTAATCCTGAGCCCATTCACTTTCCTACTAGGAGTCGCCATCCTGGTGCTCAACGTCCGTATGAACAGGTAAGTCCAAGTAAACCACTGATGGGTTTTGGACGATAAGGGGGCTATGAGGAAAAAATACTTTAATTACGCTCTTAATGGTTCTTCATGGTCTCAAAAAGATGAGTACATTTATTGTCTGTTGAAATTATAACTGAAATTTCATGATTCCCATCACAATCCGAGCCTATTTCTTACGAATCATCTCTGCAGTTCTAGAAGTTGACCCATGGCAATGTGCATCAGTATCAGCACAAGTGGCAGCCATATTCTTTCACTAATTCACACTAGTAGCAAAGAAAATATTCTCTCATTTTTATTTTCAGTTATATAGTTTTTTTTTAATAACATTGCATCATTCTCTAATATTTGCAGTTTACAGACTACTCAGCATTCTAAATGATTTTATACAGCAGCAGTGAACTTTTGAACCCGTTCTCAGCAGAGTAAAAGGAAATACAATGACTGACAGTTGAGATAACAAGCTGCAGAAGACAGAGCTCTCTGCGATTTTGAAAGCCGCGGAGCTCAATGGCTCTTTTGCATAGATAACTGGAGTTTCTTAACTCTTCCTGTACTGGAAACAATATTAGACATACAGTATGTCTCTGCTTCTAATGTTTTATTTCTTAGCTGTACTACACATACAAATTATTACATTTTTTTTTTATTTTATTTTTTGCTTCAGTGTCTCTTTAATCTGATTTGTATGCATACATCCCTCGAAATCAGTCAGGTACTTTGCTAAGTGTATTCTCTAAAGGCTACCTTAGTCCTAAGGCCCCGTTCACACTTGCGTTTTGGCAAGTAAACGGACCGGATCCTGACCTGATCCTGATCAGAACCGTACGGTTCCGATCCGGATCCGGTCCGTTTGTATCAGGCCTGCATCAGGCTGCCATCCGGATCCGTGGGCAAAAAATAGTTAAATATAAATAAAAAAATGTTGGGGTCAGCAGAAGGTGCACCTGGTGCACATGTACAATCAGGTTCCTCCGCTGTAGGCCTCACCTCCACCTCCGACATTCTGCCAAACAGCTCCAGCACGTCTGTCACTGCTGCTCCACTCCAGACATGCTTGGCCCATGTGTCCCCATCCGAAATGGCCGCTTGCATACGCATAGGAAGTGGGGTAGAACGTCAGGTTTTTGTAGGCAGTGTGTTCTGTGCCTTCCGTTCCCCATTGGTTTCTGTGTTCCTGATGGTGCTGTCAGGCTCAGGTCAGGCTCCGGTCCGGGTGCATTGGCCGGAGATCCGGAGCCAAAAAATAGCGCATGTTGGAAAAGTGTCCGGAGTCCGGATCCGATCCGGCTCCGGTACGTACGGAACGGACGCGTGTGAACGTCCGCATAGACTTTACATTGCTATGCGGAACGTACGTTCCGTTTGTACAGTATGCGGTCCGGATCAGATCCGGAAAATCCGGATAGCGAACGCTAATGTGAACCAGGCCTTATTCTGTAATTGATGCCCTGCATCTGCCTCCGTTTAGATGTAACTATGCCTGTTCCAAATTCCTGGTCGGCACAGGCGTAGTATGCCTGCGGGAGTTTGTGCGCAATTCCACAGGAAGACACTGGCGCACTGGACTAGAGGTCGCCGGGGAAAGCTTCAGAAGGTGCTCAAGTGGACATATGGCACCGGTCAGAGGGCATGAGCGCCAGCTATGCGAGTTCGTGCACACTCCCATGGACCTACTGCATCTGCGTCGACCAGGACATTGGAGCGGGCACATTTACATCTACGGAGACAGACACCGGGCCATGGGAGGTGCAGTAAAGCCTATGCGCACCCCCCCCCCCCCCACACACACACACACACGGCGTCAATTACAGAATAAATTGAGGACTTGGGTATCCTTTAATAGAAAGATGTAAACATACATATATCCAGGCACATCGCCTCTAGTTAGGACATTAAATAAATTATTAGGGAAAGGGAGGTGCTGAAGGGGGTGTGGCTAGAAAACAACAAAAATCTATTAACCCTTCGCACACTCACATGCAAATGTTCACACAATTGCATTCACAGATTCACTCATCCAGGCACAACTGTTATCCCTACAGCTAAATTAAAAGCCAGGGTTTTAGTTCACAGAAGAATGCATTCTTATGCTTAATCACCTATACTGCGCAGAAGTACCCAGGTAAACATAGGTGTCCTAACTCTGGCCCTGTAACATGCATAGTGCAGACATGCAAACACATTCATTGCATCAAACCTATCAATGGATTAGGAGCACACATCCTAACTTCCTCTCCTGGGAAAGACAGTGCATCTTACCAATCGCACAAGGGAGCTAATGTTATGTGTCCATGTGCACAATGCGCATACACCAGCATAAGCTGTCTGCATGCTGACAAACATACAGGGGAAGGGGGAGTGCACCGAATTGGACCCTAGCCACAGGGGTCAATGATAAGAATAAACATACATATATCCAGGCACATCGCCTCTAGTTAGGACATTAAATAAATTATTAGGGAAAGGGAGGTGCTGAAGGGGGTGTGGCTAGAAAACAGCAAAAATCTATTAACCCTTCGCACACTCACATGCAAATGTTCACACAATTGCATTCACAGATTCACTCATCCAGGCACAACTGTTATCCCTACAGCTAAATTAAAAGCCAGGGTTTTAGTTCACAGAAGAATGCATTCTTATGCTTAATCACCTATACTGCGCAGAAGTACCCAGGTAAACATAGGTGTCCTAACTCTGGCCCTGTAACATGCATAGTGCAGACATGCAAACACATTCATTGCATCAAACCTATCAATGGATTAGGAGCACACATCCTAACTTCCTCTCCTGGGAAAGACAGTGCATCTTACCAATCGCACAAGGGAGCTAATGTTATGTGTCCATGTGCACAATGCGCATACACCAGCATAAGCTGTCTGCATGCTGACAAACATACAGGGGAAGGGGGAGTGCACCGAATTGGACCCTAGCCACAGGGGTCAATGATAAGAATAAACATACATATATCCAGGCACATCGCCTCTAGTTAGGACATTAAATAAATTATTAGGGAAAGGGAGGTGCTGAAGGGGGTGTGGCTAGAAAACAGCAAAAATCTATTAACCCTTCGCACACTCACATGCAAATGTTCACACAATTGCATTCACAGATTCACTCATCCAGGCACAACTGTTATCCCTACAGCTAAATTAAAAGCCAGGGTTTTAGTTCACAGAAGAATGCATTCTTATGCTTAATCACCTATACTGCGCAGAAGTACCCAGGTAAACATAGGTGTCCTAACTCTGGCCCTGTAACATGCATAGTGCAGACATGCAAACACATTCATTGCATCAAACCTATCAATGGATTAGGAGCACACATCCTAACTTCCTCTCCTGGGAAAGACAGTGCATCTTACCAATCGCACAAGGGAGCTAATGTTATGTGTCCATGTGCACAATGCGCATACACCAGCATAAGCTGTCTGCATGCTGACAAACATACAGGGGAAGGGGGAGTGCACCGAATTGGACCCTAGCCACAGGGGATATGCCTGGATATATGTATGTTTATTCTTATCATTGACCCCTGTGGCTAGGGTCCAATTCGGTGCACTCCCCCTTCCCCTGTATGTTTGTCAGCATGCAGACAGCTTATGCTGGTGTATGCGCATTGTGCACATGGACACATAACATTAGCTCCCTTGTGCGATTGGTAAGATGCACTGTCTTTCCCAGGAGAGGAAGTTAGGATGTGTGCTCCTAATCCATTGATAGGTTTGATGCAATGAATGTGTTTGCATGTCTGCACTATGCATGTTACAGGGCCAGAGTTAGGACACCTATGTTTACCTGGGTACTTCTGCGCAGTATAGGTGATTAAGCATAAGAATGCATTCTTCTGTGAACTAAAACCCTGGCTTTTAATTTAGCTGTAGGGATAACAGTTGTGCCTGGATGAGTGAATCTGTGAATGCAATTGTGTGAACATTTGCATGTGAGTGTGCGAAGGGTTAATAGATTTTTAATAGAAAGATGTAGTTGAAAGGTAAAGATCGGAAAGCAAGAGGGGGAATAGTATGAGAACCACGGAATATTCATCTAGATCTTCCTGTTTCGCTGGGTGCATTTTCACCCAGGTCAATAAGCTAATTGGATGTAGTTGGGTCACCTCCAGGAGAGTACTGCACACCAACCATGGCCTGAGCCTACGGGAGAACCTAAAATCATAACATACAGCCCATTTCATGACACGCTTCTGTCAGGGCCGGTTTAAGCAACAATGGGGCCCTAGGGCAAAATAAACCTGGGCCCCCCCCCAACAGAGACCCCGGAACATAAATCGGCATTAAGGGACCTTTTTTTGCAGCTGGTATAGTCAGGGTGTGAAGCCCCAATCGGTCCGAGCTCCACATTCTGGCTACCCCAGCCTGCATGGAGGACAAGGGGTTAAAAAGTTTCAGGAGGGGGGACCCCACATAATTTAAAAAAAAAAAATCCCCACACTCTAAACATAAAAAAAAAAATTGGGAAAATAGGAAAATATGCCAGGGATCTTCATACAGCCATATTGGGGCTGTATAGCGATCCCTGGCCAAAGCGCTGCGGCTGCGTATGGACCCCCTGGAAACCCCGTCAGGAAATGTATTGCTCTTTCTTTTGATACATGTAAAATTACACTACCGTTAGGTTTGCTACTAAAAGTGACATTTACAGCATTTAGGCTACTTGCACAACAAGACGTTGCGTTAGGTGCTACGTTAAGGTTGCATAACGTGCATCTAACGCAACGCCTGGTGCTCATCGATGCGGACGTAAGAGTGAGCCGCGTTGTGCAGCTCACTCTGGAGTCCGTGATGCGTACTCTTGGACGCATGCGGCATCACGTGGTCCCGCCGGCCAATCGCCGCACAGAGCGGCCGCACCAGGAAGTAAACAATGCACGTCACAACGTGCAGTGAATATTAATTAGCAATGTGCCTGGCCGCTCTCCGCTCCTCCCCAACATGATTGAGCACGTGCAAACAGTCTAACGCGGCTTAAGCCGCTGTAACGCCGTAGCATGCTGCACCTTCGGAAGAATGGGCAGCGTTACATGTAACGCAACGTGGGCAGTGTGAACAGCCCACTTGTGTTACATTGCTGTGCGTTGGGGGAGCGTTACAGCTGCACTAACGTGCGCCTGTAACGTCTTAGTGTGTAAGCAGCCTTAAAAGTATACCTTTTTCCTTCAAAACTTTAAAATTGATTTTCTCAAAAACTATAAGGTCTATTTGAAAAATTGTTTTTTCCTCTTATTCCCAATGATCTCCTTAACATATCCTGCAAATTTAGGGTTTCTAGCATTTAAGGTGGATTTGCTAATAACCATTAAAGTCGGCAGGTTTTTAAATGTGTATTTGTTTTCCTTTGAAACTTTAAAATCGATTTTCTCAAAAACTATAAGGTCGATTTGAAATTTTTTTTTCCTCTTGTAGCCACAGGGGGGCCCCTACAAGCTCTTGGGCCCTGGGGCAATTGCCCCCTTTGCCTCTATGGTAGCGCCGGCCCTGGCTTCTGTCTTATCCTGGTCTGTGTAGTGTAAGTCATCTAGTCTGCATACAGTGCTGTGAAAAACTATTTGCCCCCTTCCTGATTTCTTATTCTTTTGCATGTTTGTCCCAATTAAATGTTTCTGCTCATCAAAAACCGTTAACTATTAGTCAAAGATAACATAACTGAACACAAAATGCACTTTTAAATGATGGTTTTTATTATTTAGTGAGAAAAAAAACTCAAAACCTACATGACCATGTGTGAAAAAGAAATTGCCCCCTGAACCTAATAACTGTTTGGGCCACCCTTAGCAGCAATAACTGCAATCAAGTCTTTTACAGCGCTCTAAAGGAATTTTGGCCCACTCATCTTTGCAGAATTGTTGTAATTCAGCTTTATTTGAGGGTTTTCTAGCATGAACCGCCTTTTTAAGGTCATGCCACACCATCTCAATAGGATTCAGGTCAGGACTTTGACTAGGCCACTCCAAAGTCTTCATTTTGTTTTTCTTCAGCCATTCAGAGGTGGATTTGCTGGTGTGTTTTGGGTCATTGTCCTGCTGCAGCACCCAAAATCGCTTCAGCTTGAGTTGACGAACAGATGGCCGGACATTCTCCTTCAGGATTTTTTGGTAGACAGTAGAATTCATGGTTCCATCTATCACAGCAAGCCTTCCAGGTCCTGAAGCAGCAAAACAACCCCAGACCATCACATTACCACCACCATATTTTACTGTTGGTATGATGTTCTTTTGCTGAAATGCTGTGTTACTTCTACGCCAAATGTAACGGGACACGTACCTTCCAAAAAGTTCAACTTTTGTCTCGTCAGTCCACAAGGTATTTTGCCAAAAGTCTTGGCAATCATTGAGATGTTTTTTTTTAGCAAAATTGAGACGAGTCTTAATGTACTTTTTGCTTAAAAGTGGTTTGCTCCTTGTATATCTGCCATGCAGGCTGTTTTTGCCCAGTCTCTTTCTTATGGTGGAGTCGTGAACACTGACCTCAATTGAGGCAAGTGAGGCCTGCAGTTCTTTAGATGTTGTCCTGGGGTCTTTTGTGGCCTCTCGGATGAGTTTTCTCTACGCTCTTGGAGTAATTTTGGTCGGCCAGCCACTCCTGGGAAGGTTCATCACTGTTCCATGTTTTTGCCATTTGTGGATAATGGCTCTCACTGTGGTCCGCTGAAGTCCCAAAGCTTTAGAAATGGCTTTATAACCTTTACCAGATTGATAGATCTCAATTACAGTACTTTTGTTTTCATTTGTTCCTGAATTTCTTTGGATCTTGGCATGGTGTCTAGCTTTTGGTCTACTTCTCTGTGTCAGATAGCTCCTATTTAAGTGATTTCTTGATTGAAACAGGTGTGGCAGTAATCAGGCCTGGGGGTGACTACAGAAATTGAACTCAGGTGGGATAAAGTTATTTTTTAACAAGGGGGGGCAATCACTTTTTCACACAGGGCCATGTAGATTTGGAGTTTTTTTCTCACTAAATAATAAAAACCATCATTTAAAACTGCATTTTGTGTTCAATTATGTTATCTTTGACTAATAGTTAACAGTTTTTGATGAGCAGAAACATTTAAGTGTGACAAACATGCAAAAGAATAAGAAATCAGGAAGGGGGCAAATAGTTTTTCACAGCACTGTAGATCGTTGATCTCAGTAAAGAGCTGGAGCACAGTTGGGACCATGGCAATTTTCCAGTTACGAGCTAAAATAAGTTTCGATACATTTAGTCTACTTTCACCGTGGGACGTTGCGTTTTGATGCAACGTTAAAGTCACAACGCAAACTAACAACGCAACGTCCCAAAAATGTCACAGTGCAATTCTATGCCCCGCTATCGTCGCATACAGGCAATGAAGAGTATGCTTCCAAGTCATTACTGAGCATGTGCATGTGGGTACCAAAGAGAGGCTAGGGAAGGGGTGTGAACATTGGGGGCCCTATCAACTTTCCCTGCGGGCCCCATGAATTGTAGTTATGCCAGTGGCTGATACATGGATGGGAGCGGGGCCACTTGAACCTATTTGCCAAGCTCTTTTCCAATAGGTTCAGAGGGTTCCATCGCTGGAACAGCAAGCTCCAGGGGGGATGGGGAATCCTCAGGATTATCCAGAGACCTCCTTCTACTGAAATATCTATCTTTTAAAAAAATTGCCTTCAGGTGCACTTTAGGTAGACGTAACATACTTACCGAAATAGATGCAAAACAGACAATTTTTGTCAGGTTTGCCAGATTGGAGCTGATGCAACCTCTAGAGGGGGGAGGAGATATGACAGCACATGCACTAACATAGCTAACAGGTAGAGCTCCACTTTAGTTAAATTTGACTTAAAATAAATAAGGTCTTAAAGAGAAACCGTAAACAAGAATTAAACTTCATCCCAATCAGTAGCTGATACCCCCTTTCCCAGGAGAAATCTATTCCTTTTCTCAAACGGATCATTAGGGGGCGCTGTATGGCTGATATTGTGGTGAAAACAAATGATGTCAGCACCTTACAGCACTGAGGTACTGACATCACACTGTGGGAGCCTTGTTGCATTGTGGGAAATAACAGCGGTTTACAACTACCTAAAAAAAAAAGCATCTCTTTCCAGTGACATCACCTGCCAGAAGTAAAAATGTCACCATGTGATAAATGTCAGAATGTAAATCAGGGAGAGGAAAGATTTTACAATGAGCAAATACTGACTAAATCATTTATACATAGTTATTGTAAACATTAAGCGCTTTTTTATTACAGTATTTTCACTGGAGTTCCTCTTTAAAGGTTGGATTCTCTTCAGTCTCAGTAGTTTTTTCAGGTTGTAACGATTGTAGTTTTTTTAGGTTGTTAAGGTTGTAAATGTATATATATTGATTTTGCCTGTTATTTCATGTTCGTAGGAAGCGGAAGCTGTCAGCATTGTCCAGTCCCTCCAAACCCCACCATAAGCTTGGCACTTCTTATGAACAATCACCTCTAACAGGCAAAGTGGATCTCACAGACCACCCAGGACCAGATCCCAACTCTCCTACCCTGAGACACGGAGAGATCCTGATAGAGTGGAAGGATGGCACCATCACTCCACTGTATGACCAGCAATGAAGATGAACCATGAAATTATGTGCGGAAACCATCCACACTTCTGACCAGGTTCATGTATCTTCTCTGTTGCCAAGTCCAACCCATCCTCACCTATGGAAGAGCCATAAGAAAAGTGTTCTTTCTATTCTAGATTTAAAGGAGAAGTCCAGAATGTGTTAAAGAAATGTAGCCTCAAACCACAGTGCATCAGTTAGTGCAATACATTAATATTTGAATGTGGTTTCCCCTTCCTTATAATGTGCTTCTAAATAATGTTGGAATCTTCATGTTCTAGAGTTTTCCGTCACCATACATTGTACTAGGGACAAATTTTAAACATTGTATTAACCGGGACAAATGGGCAAACAAAGTGAGGGGGTTTTATCCACAGTAGCAAGTTTTATTTTAAAAATATAATGGCCGAAAACTGAGAATGCGTTTTTTTTTTCAATTTTTCTTATTATTCCTGCTAAAATATATTTAGAATAAAATAATTCATAGCAGAATGTATTACCCAAAGAAAGCCTAATTGGTGGCAAAAAAAACAAAACAGGATATAGATCATTTTGTTATGATAAGTAGTGATAAAGTTATTGGAGAATGAAAGGGAGAAGCGCTGAAATGTGAAAATTGCTCTGGTCCATAAGGGGAAAAAACCCCAGTGGTTAACTAGTTAAAGTGGATCTGAGATGAGCTTTTACTCATTGCATAAATGTGTTCCTTTCTTATTGTTTATAGGGCATTCCTCAAGCCAAATACTTATTTGTTTTTGTTTTAATAATCTAATTCCCTATACACTAAACAAGCCTCGCCCACAGTTTTTCAGATAGCCTTGGCAGTAGCAAGGGCTCATGGAAGCTCAGTCTGGGCAGGAGGAGGGGGAGGTATTACTAGCCAGAGATTTCAGAGGCAGAGGGAGGAGGAGGGAGGATTAGGTTTTTTTCACGGAAGATACAGATAAGCTTGCCTGTTTGTAATGTTTACAAACAACATGGCTGCTGTCATTGTATACCAGGAATAAATAATCATATTCTGTTGAAGCGGTTTGCTGCTAGATATGCTGTGTAAACTAGCTAAACTTTAGATAAGATATATAGACAAGTTACTTGTTATAGTTAGTTTTTCATCTCGGATCCGCTTTAATCATTGTAATATCCCAGAGGCAAACTTAAAACTAATAAAAAGTGAAACTTCCCTTAAAGTATGTATCAGATGACAGACAATACTAGACAAACCTTTCATGAAAGAAATGAACCAATAGTTCTAAATGTAATTCCATTTTGATAATTAAAGGGACTCCGAGCAGTGCAGAAACTATGGAAAGTTGCATCTCATTTTAAAGCTCTCTTTCTCCTCTTTCCAATGATATATAAATCTCCACCCTACGCCTTTTAGTTTTCGCTATTTTTGCGATTCTGCAGAATGGAGCTGCTGACTTTGAGAAAACGTCGCCCTGTGTAATACAATGTAACAATGGAAAGATTGATATCATTTTAAAGCTCTCTTTCTCCTCTTTCTGACGACACCTAAATCGTCGCCCTACGCCTTCTAGTTTCCTCTATTTTAGCGATCGAAATCTCGGCCATTTCAATCGCGAAAATAGCGAAAACTAAAAGGCGTAGGGTGGCGGTTTACATATCATTGGAAAGAGGAGAAAGAGAGCTTTAAAATATGCATCTTTCCATAGTTTTTGCACTGCTCGGAGTCCCTTTAAACTGTACTGTATATGTCATTTATTCGCAAACCATTTTGTAATGAAACGTTATTAAAATTACTTTTCCATAACCTAGTGTCTCTCCACAGTTAGTGTTTTGTTCATGCTTGTTGACTATTTAGAAGTACTTTATGGTTGCAAATGTCTGCTCACATCCCTTGTGCAGCCACACTCACTGCAGTTCTGTCAGTACACAGACAGCCAAAGAAAAAAGGCAAACCGCTTTTGGGTTAAAGCCTTTGAAATGAAACCGTCTACCAACTTGTATAGACAAATAGATTATTGACAAGGTAAAGGCTCTTCTTACTGAGTAGAAATTCTAAGGGTAACCTTTGAAATATGGAATTTTATTAAAGTTACTGTGCTTATTTCATGTCATGTCATTGTATGTAATAAAAACTAAAGAAAATCTGCACACTTACAGTTAAAGGACCACTATAGCGAAAAAAGTAAGCAGTTAAAATCTGGCAAAACGGATAGGTTTTGGACTAGTCCATCTTCTCATTGGGGATTCTCAAGTTTTTTCTTTCCTCTAAAGCATTTCCTGAAGGACAGTTGCTAGGAGAAGATAGTGCCTGCTGCATTTTTTTTGGGGACATCGCATCCGAATGCCCATAGCCAAATCGGATGCAAATTCATAAGTCTCTTAAGGCCCGTTGGGGCGATTACCAATCATCGCAGCAATCGCTAGCACTTTTTAAAGAGACTCTGTAACAACAAAAACCTCCCCTGGGGGGTACTCACCTCGGGTGGGGGAAGCCTCCGGATCCTAATGAGGCTTCCCACGCCGTCCTCTGTCCCACGGGGGTCTCGCCGCAGCCCTCCGAACAGCCGGCGACTGTGCCGACTGTCAGTTCAATATTTACCTTTGCTGGCTCCAGCGGGGGCGCTGTGGCGACTTTCGGCACGGAAATAGACGGAAATACCCGATCTCCGTCGGGTCCGCTCTACTGCGCAGGCGCCGGAAACTTGCGCCTGCGCAGTAGAGCAGACCTGACGGCGATCGGGTATTTCCGCCTACTTCGGCGCCGAGAGGCATCAGAGCGCCTGCGCAGGAGCCAGGAAGGTAAATAATGACGTCACCGCTGCCCGGACTGCACGGAGGGCTACAGCGAGACCCCCGAGGGACGCAGGACGGCGTGGGAAGCCTCATTAGGATCCTGAGGCTTCCCCCACCCGAGGTGAGTACCCCCCAGGGGCCGTTTTGGCGTTACAGTTCCTCTTTAAATAATAAAGAGCAACTGAAGTGAGAAGAATATGGAAGCTGCCATATTTATATCCTTTTAAACAATACCAGTTGCCTGGCAGCCCTGCAGATCTATTTGGCTGAATCACACTAGAAACAAGCATGCAGCTAATCCTGTCAGATCTGACAATATTGTCAGAAACACCTGATCTGCTGCATGCTTGTTCAGGGGCTATGGCAAAAAGTATTAGAGGCAGAGGATCAGCAGGACTGCCAGGGAACTGGTATTGCTTAAAAGGAAATAAATATGGCAGCCTCCATATCCCTCTCACTTCAGTTGTCCTTTTAAGTATATGACAGTGATCTCACTGGTGCGATCGCTGACGATTCACGATTATCACTGATCGGCAAACGTGGTGGAAGCAGCATTTTATCATGTTTCTAGAGCGATCGCGATTACAATGCTAAAAAGCGCTAATCGCATTCGCTCAAAAATTGTGATCGCTCAAAAATCGCGAGATGGTACAGTGATTTTACTTCGTTAATCGTAGTAAAGTAACCAGCGCTAATCGCTATAGTTTACAAGTGAGAACGGGCCCTAACTCATTTAATATAAAATCTATGCAAAAGTGAGCAAAATAGCAACAGGGCCCCTTCAGGATAGCAGACTGGACAAGACATGTACATGAGAGATTCTCCGCACAGTCTAATCCCAGCTAATGAGAACGTGGTCTCAGTCTGGAGATCAGGTGACACAGGACATTCGGTGATCTGTGTCATTCTCTGACAGCAGATGGTGCTCTAGTATAATAGTGACACACACATAGGTCTTCAGATACACAGTAACTGGACACCCATAAGGCTGCAGACTGGTACAGACAGTGCTGAAAGGACAACTGAAGTCAGAGGTATATGGAAGCTGCCATATTTCTTTCCTTTTAAAACAATACCAGTTTCCAGGCAGCCCTGCTGATCTATTTGGCTGCAGTACTGTCTGAATCACACACCAGAAACACGCATGCATCTAATCTTGTCAGATCTGACAATATTGTCAGAAACACCTGATCTGCTGCATGCTTGTTCAGGGGCTATGGCTAAAAGTATTAGAGGCAGAGGATCAGCAGGAAAGCCAGGTAACTAGTATTGCTTACAAGGAAATAAATATGTCAGCCTCCGTAATTCTCTTGGTTCATTTGTCCTGAACCAGAGACAAACTAAAGAAAAGCTTTTATACAAACCTGGGGCTTCCTCCAGCCCCATACGCACAGATCGCCCCCACGCCGCCATCCACCGCTTCCCGCAGCTACGAGAACCGGCTCCCGTCACTGACGTCATCGAAGCCTCGCTACGCAGAAGTGCGCCCTCTACGTATCTCTCCAGCGGCTGCTGCAGAGATACGGAAAGAGCGCACTTCTCCTACACTAGACTGGCTCCGACAGACGGAAGAGCGGGGTCCCGGATCTCGTAGCTGTGGGCAGCGGAGGACGGTGGCGTGGGAGCGATCCGAGCGGATGGGGCTGGAAGAAGTCCCAGGTATGTATAAAATCTTTTCTTTAGTTTATCTCTGGTTCTCTGTAAAGTGTAGGGAAAAAAGTGCCCTATTTAGATACTTACCTCAGCAGAGGCTTCCCCCGTCCCACACTGAAAACCTCCGATGGAGCCCAAATTACTTTCTGTGCGCCGATATAGCCGTAATTTACATGGTGCACCCAAATTTCCCTGTGCCGTTTTGGGCTATTTAGTTATGGAAATGATCACTACTGGCCAGGATACCTCCGGAGGCGGGACCTAGAAATACCGCTCAGCCAATCACCACCTAATGCAGGGCCGGCAGCCAATCCAGGAGGGGGCTTTGTAGCCCCGCGTGACAAATGGTTGAGCAGGAGGTTATAGAAGCTGGAGATGTCGGTGCAGTGTCAATTGGTCCCGGTCTGTGAGCTGACTCCCCTTCCATTGCCAGCCATGCAGGCCAGCTCTCACAACACTTCGGGCTTCAGTGCGCGTGGCTCCCCCAAAGCTACATGCAGGCCGAACACGTGGACCATACCCAGCAGCAGCCAGAGACTTGCAGCGGTGCGCGAAGAAAACATGTAGCCGCTTGTGAGAGCTTGGAGTCCCGCAGGGCTGATCACAGCTGGTGACAGGTACACTTTGGGAGTTGAAGTGAAGGGGTAGTGTGATGTGCATTAGCGGAGGCTGCCACGGGGCTTTGCGATGTGCGGGGGGCACTGGAACACCAGACAGAATGTAGCATTCGGACCATAAGACGCACTCAGTCTTCCTCCCCACTTTTACGGTAGTTAATTTCTAGGCATGGAAGTGACAGCCTCTGCCTTGTCAGTACCTTATCTGGAATAAAAGAAGCTCATGGTAAAAGTTCATGTATCTTAACTCTGTTTTTAACTCTGGGGCACTTAATAGGCTGCTACTGAGCAGAGACAACAAAACATTAATTCTACTTTGTAAATGTTTAAATATGAAATAAGACCATGGGATATCTAAAAGAAATGTCATTTCTAGGAGTAGGAGGATAAATAGAATTGTTTATCTCATCAATTTACTTTCATGTTGGGCTCACTTTTGCAGGGGCATTTTTAGCCATTTTGTCACTCCAGGCAAGAAGTCCGGTGTCAACTGCCCCCCCCCCCCCCCCCCCCCCACACACACACACACACACACACACACACACACACACACACACACACACACACACACACACACACACACTAGAGAATATAAACCATGTGCCGTATAGGGTGAATGCATAATATAGGGATTCCCTGGAATACAAACAATCCACCAATCCTGTCGTATTTTGTTGCACACCCCCTTCCTGCACTACTCCAGCATAGTGTGTAAATGCAGAGTATAGCGCAGCAGAAGATGTGCTCTCGCGTCTCTGCTGGGGTCCATTGCTGTGCTTCCGCCTGTCTGCTAACCACTTACCCTAGTGCCCAGCATCTCCTGCCACATGTAGCGTGATTACACACTACATGAGGAGAGCCAGCAGTACAGGGTGCAGAAAACAGGCAGGATGGTCGCACAGGCACAGCACTGGACTCCAGAGGGGAAGTGAGAGCACAGCTTCTGCTGCACTATACTCTGCATTTACACACACGGGGGGAGCACAAGAGGGGGACGAGAACAGATAGTGGCACAAGGGAACCAAGGGAGGCACAAAGGCGGACAGAAGAAGGAACAAAACGGGACAGAAGTAGGCACAGTGGGACAGAGGGAGGCCCAGAGCCAGATCATCCACAAGACAACTTAGGCATGTTCCTAACAAATCTTGCCAAAAATGCTAGGTGGCCATCAAGTGTGGGCCCAAAGTCGTTGCTTGCCTAGGGTACCATTTCACCTTAATCCATCTTCGGAGGTGCAGGAGGGCAGAGGCGGCACGGGGGACTGAAGGTGGCACAAGGAGACAGAGGGAGGCACAAAGGGAGACAGAAGGAGGCACAGGGGGAAAGAGGGACACACAGGGGGGCAGAGGTGGCACGGGAGACTGAATGTGGCACAAGGAGACAGGAGGCATGGCTTAGTTTGGGGCGGGGCTTAATTGGGCATGGTGCCCCCCTGTACCACTGGCACTCTGAGCAGTGGCCTGGAATGCCTATGCCTAAAAATGTACTACTTTGCTTTAAAATAAACCTGTAACTAAAAAAAATCCCCTGTGGGGTACTCACCTCGGTAGGGGGAAGCCTTCGGATCCTATCGAGGTTTTCCCCGTCCTCATGTGTCCCACAGTGGTCTCGCTGTGCCCCCCCCCCCCCCCCGAACAGCGGGATGTAAATATTTACCTTCCCGGCTGCAGCGCAGGCGCAGTATCGGCTCTCCGGTCAGAGATAGGCAGAAATAGCCGATCGCTGTCTCCTGCACCTGCGTAGTAGAGCGGACGCGACAGAGACCAGCTATTTCCACCTATCCCAGTGCTGAGAGCCGCTACAGTGCCCACGCTGGAGCCAGGGAAGGTAAATTCTCAGGCTTGTCGAGCCAGGATTGCGGGATGCTTCGGGGGAGCCAGCGCTGGATTGCCTGCAGCTACAGGGATGGGGGAAGCCTCATTGGGACCCTGAGGTTTCCCCCTCCAGAGGTGAGTACACCCCAGGGGATTTTTTTTTATACAGAGTCTCTTTAAAGCCTACTGCCATCCAAAAATGTTATCACACTGCTGGCTGCCTTCCACGCCCAAACGTTTCACAACAAAGGATGAATAAAAAGCTGCCAGGTCATGCTTCCTTTGGCTGTGCTGTCTAGAACCAACTGGAGTAAATTACAAATCTTATGGGCCATACAGAATTTTATATATATTGTATTTTAGCACCGTATTGACATGTCCGCTAGTTGTACTTCAATGATGACATCACTGGATAACATGGAATAGTGGTGGGAGGAGTCTCAGGGCTTGAAGTTTCCTGTAAGAAACTGATAGGCTTCCGTCAGCGTTTCTTGCATGTCCTGGTAGCCGGCACATGCACAGGCCTCTTGCACCGGCAGCCAGCGGAAGTCCTGGTGCTCATGGGAGAGCTTCACCGATGTGTCGGGGTCTTTCAGCTCCGCCAGCCAATAGATCACCGTTTTTGGTTTGTTGTTGACATTGTAATTTAACTCCTTCCTGAAGCCGTCCAGCACTCGGAACTGGTTGGATTGAAGGCCGGCCTCTTCCTCCGTCTCCCGCAGAGCCGTGGTCATGTCATCCTCACCAGGATCCACGTGGCCTAAAACGCAACAAAGTGATCATAGCAATTGTTCGAAAGAGGGGAACCCGATGATCTTCATAGAACACCAGGAACCGGAAAAAACAAAGACCAGGAGCCAACAGTGTGGTATATTGGCACAGCAAAGAATTAACTGGTATAAAATTCCGCATTTCCTCTTTTATTTATAGCATAAAATCTTCTACCACAAAAAAAATTGTAGCAGAACAGCATTCAAACAGTTAAACACAGCACTTTGTTCTTCAGTGCAAAGCTCCTTGCTTCACTGGGCAGCTTCAGGCTGCATCTGAAGAAATGATGACATTATTTTTTGTTTATATTCCTTGGTCAGATAAATTTAGTGAACATTGAAACTGAGCTGCATAGAGCTGAGAAGTGATGACTAGATAGATTTTTAATATAAAAATACAGCAGCTATGCAATGGCAGCTTTCAGAGCTGCGTGAACACGGCGTGACCAAGCGTCCAGGAGGACGCGAAACGGCCGTCGCCAGGCCCACATCTGCCCCGCACTCCCACCTCCTATGCTGACAGGCTAGTACCAGGAACTGTAAGGTACCATTTCTGTAATACTTGCAAGCTGTTTATGCAACAATGGAATGATGCTATGCACAGAATCCACTTGAATGTTGAGCACTGGCAATAAATGTATATGCTTTAGACGGAAGATGCACACATTCTGTTTCCTTCAATGCTCAGTTCAAGTCTCTTTCTTCAACCATTAGAGCGGAGCACATGTCTCGTATAAGCATCACACATAGCATACAGCCTGTCAGCAACAGATTGACCACTCTGGACACACCACACTTGCTCTGAACCTGGAAGCAACTTTACCTCTTAAAGGAGAAGTGCCACACCATTCTGTTTTCTTTGTTACAACATTATAGCTTTCAGAGCAGATAAATTGTACTTGGGAATTTGTAATTTGTAGAAAGACAATAATACTTGTGCACAAAAGCAAATATAACTGTATGGGTAATATAAAGTGGGAAAACACATTTCCAATGAATGTTACTTCACTTTTAGCCCACTTGAATGTGCAAATAAAATACACACACGTTGGGTTGCAAGAGACGAAACCACCACATAAAGCCTACGGAGGAAAGGCCAGCCTCCGTTCTGGTGTGGGCCCCTGGAACCTCGAGACTCGAATGGTCCCTGGAGATGGTCAATAAGATGCAAATAAGTTCGCCTAAAATTCAAATCTCATGTGAATTATACAGAGCTTGAATTTGGACCACTAAAAATCGGCAGGGAGTTATTCTGATTGGTCCAATTTCAAGCTGTATAGAATTTACACATATTTTAGGCAAACTTATTTGCATCTCATTGTACATCTCTTAGGCTCCCTGCACACTGCAAATCCGTTTTGCGATTCCGATTTCCAATTCCGATTTTCCCTGAATGCAATCAACAGAAAAACAGAGGAAAAAACGCAGCATGCAGTAACGATTAAAAATCGGAATCAGATGTAAAAAAACGATTAAAAATCGGAATCGCATGCAGTGTGCAGGGAGCCTAATGGTTGCTCGCCGGATTATATTTTTGCGGTAAAACAACAAAAACTATAAAACTACAACCTCCCAACAGAGAAGTAAAAGAGATAACTACTGGGTGGAGGCAGTGGCGTAGCAAAAGGGGTTGAAGAGGTCTCAACCACACCGGGGCCCTTGGGTCAGAGGGGCCGTCCCTCAATCGCAGTAATAGCTCTTTATTGGTCCTTCTATAGATGCTTTAAGTAGTAGTAATCATGAACAAGCTGTTCCCCATCCCCTTCTTGCACCTCTGACACTGTGGCTGTCCTTGGCAGGTTTTGGGGTGCTGTATCAATTGTTATGTATACAGTGCTTGGGGGGGCCCAATGTAAAGCTCGCACTGGGGTCCACAGCTCCTTAGCTACGCCACTGGGTGGAGGAACCTACAAATATATATCAAATAATTAAAGGGTATCCGAGGCGAATAAGATTATAAGAACACCTCTGTCTCACTCAGTTCTCTCCTAAAAGCCGGCCAACCCCGAAGCAGCTGCTGCTGGCTTATAGGAGAGAACAGAGGGGGACAGAGGTGGACGAAGGGAGCGGTGGGCATGAGGACAGCGCCCTGTACATGAAAAAGATACATATATCCAGGCACATCACCTCAAGTTAGGACATTTAAATAATTTATTAGGGAGGTGCTAAAGGGGGTGTAGCCAGAAAGTAGCAAAAACCAGTTAACCCTTTGCACACTCACATGCAAATGTTTAAACAAATGCATTCACATGGATCACTCATTCAGGCACCACTGCTATCCCTACAGCCAAGTTATAAGCCGGAGTTGGAAATCCTGCTCCCCCCGTTCTTATTCACCTGAGATATCCTTTAAAAAAAACAGTATAAAAGGAGAGGTAATGTTGGTTTACCTCCCTCTGAAGGTACACAGCAGGCAGATGCGTATTTCTTCAGGTCTGTGACGGTAAAGTGCCAAAGGCTAAGGCTTATTGGACTTGAGTGCCTCTATATATAATAGCAATCGCAGCATTGTTGCTAAAGCCTGGTAGACACATACAATTATGAATTGCCAACTTTATGGCTTCCATATTGTAGGAGAGTCTACCTACACAATCTTTTCATAGAATTCAAAATCTGTTGGCCCTCATACTACCTGGAGGTTGTAAAATTGGTCAGTGATTGGCCAATCAAAATTGCATGTGTGTATGCACCCTAAGAGGAAGTTCCCAACAATTATGAGAAAGTCCAACCTTTTTTATCTTCCCTGTGGGCCATGATGGATGGCTTCACTGACCAATAGGGAAGCTTAGCTCTCTGTCTCAATTTATCCTATTAAATCGACTAACATTTCTGGAATAGCAGAATTATGTAGGTAGAAAAAAGAAAGTTTTGTAAAATAATACCTTTTAAAAAACTTTTTTTTTCTACCTACATAATTTGTTTAGCTAACATGGTACAGAATAGGGCTGCACGATTTTGGGTAAAAATCGAAATTGCGATTTTTCTCTCAAATTGTGATTTCGATTTATTCACGATTTTTTCAAAAAAAAAAACAAGCTTTAGTTGGGGGCGGGGTCAGTGTCTGTCACTGTCAGGTTGATGGGGTGTCAAGACGATCTGCTGATGGTCAGTATCCTCTGTTTTTTTCATAGTGCCTGCTCGCTACTCGCACGTGTCTCTGGCCCGGCTACCGCTGTGCGCGGATTGGCCATAAGCAGTGAATATGTATTAGTGTTAATGAGCGGGGGGCGGATCCACTCGAATGAGCGGCCGGGCACACACAGCTTTACCAATCGCTGGATAGAGATGGAATGACGGCAGCGGTAGGCGGAGCTGTACAGAGCGTACAGCTCCGCCTACCACTGCCGTCATTCCATCGCTATCCAGCGGTAGCCAGGCCTGAGAAGCGGGCGGGCACTATAAAAAAAAAAAAAAAACGAGGATACTGACGATCACCAGATCGTCTTGACACGAACCGCGGTTTCGGTTTTAAACCGAAAAACCATGCAGCCCTAGTACAGAAACTTTTTTGCAACTATCAAAAAAAAAGTTGATATTCACCATTAGTATACTTAAAGAAAACCTGTAATGGATAAAAACCCTCTGGGGGATACTTACCTTGGGAGGGGGAAGCCTCTGGGTACTAATGAGGCTTCCTCCCGTCCTCCTCCATCCCTCCGTTTAAGTGCCAGGGTCCCCCGAAGTGCGGCAAGGTAAATATTTACCTTCCACGATCCTGCGCAGGCGCACTAGCCGCTCTTCATTCGGGTTAAGGTGGAAATAGCTGAATCCGATCGATCCGCTCTACTGCGCAGGCACGAGTCCTTTTGCGCCTGCGCAGTAGAGCGGATACGAACGAGCTTGGCTATTTCTGCCTAGCCCAAACAAAGAGTCGCTACTGCGCCTGCGCTGGATCCTGGGGAGGTAAATAAATCCTCGCTTGTCAAACTTGTCGGGGGAGGATTCGGGGGGAGCCAGCCCTGGAATCTTGTTATCTACAAACATCCGGAGAAGCCTCATTGGGACCCTGAAGCTTCCCCCTCCCGAGGCAAGTAAGATTTTTTTTTTACAGTATAGAGTCTCTTTAACCACTTTACCCTCAAGGAGTTTTTACCCTAACGGACCTGAGCAATTTTCACTGGTAGTGCTCCTACCATTCATTAGCCAATAACTTTATTACTACTTATCACAACAAAACAATCTATACTTTGTTGTTGTTTTTTTTGCCATAAATTAGGCTTTTCGTGGGCGATACTTGTTTTCAGTAATTATTTTCTATGCATTTTATAGAAGAAAAACAAGAAAACAATTAAAAAATACACTAGTTTTCCAATTCCATACCCCAAAGGTTTTAAAATTAGCAATGCTACTATAAATAAAACCAGTGCAGTTTCTAGGCTAAAATGCACCCAGGGCGAGGGTGTAAAAATTGCGCCCCCCCCCCCGGAGCAAGGTATGGGTGCCCGCAGTATAGGTTAGCCAGGTCTAGTTTCACTTAGTATAGGTCCCCCCAGTATAGGAAGCCAAGAATAGGTACCCCAGTATAGGTAGCCAGGCATAGGTGAGCCAGTATAGTTGCCCCCGCTATAGGTTAGCCAGGTAGGTGCCTCCAGTATAGGTAGCCAGTATAGTTGCCCCCAGTATAGGTTAGATAGGCAGGCGCCCCCGGTATAAGTTAGATAGGTAGGTGCCCCAGTACAGGTTAGCTAGGTGGGTGCCTCTAATATAGGTAGCCAGAATAGTTGCCCCCAGCATAGGTTAGATAGGTAGGTGCCCCCAGTATAAGTCATTTAGGTAGGTGTCTCCAATATAGGTAGCCAGTATAGTTGTCACCTGTATAGGCTAGCTAGGTAGGTAGGTGCCCCCAATACAGGTTAGATAAGTGCCCCCAGTATAGGTTAGATAAGTAGCTGCCCCCCCCAGTATAGGTTAGATAGGTAGCTGCCCCCCAGTATACGTTAGATAGGTAGGTTCCCCTCAGTATACGTTAGATAGGTAGGTGCCCCCCAGTATAGGTTAGATAGGTAGCTGCACCCCAGTGTAGGTTAGATTAGGTAGCTGCCCCCCAGCGTAGGTTAGATTAGGTAGGTGCCCCCCAGGATAGGTTAGATAGGTAGCTGCCCCCCAGCGTAGGTTAGATTAGGTAGGTGCCCCCCAGGATAGGTTAGATAGGTAGCTGCCCCCCAGGATAGGTTAGATAGGTAGCTGCCCCCCAGCGTAGGTTAGATTAGGTAGGTGCCCCCCAGGATAGGTTAGATAGGTAGCTGCCCCCCAGCGTAGGTTAGATTAGGTATGTTCCCCCCAGGATAGGTTAGATAGGTAGCTGCCCCCCAGCATAGGTTAGATTAGGTAGGTGCCCCCCAGGATAGGTTAGATAGGTAGCTGCCCCCCAGGATAGGTTAGATAGGTAGCTGCCCCCCAGCGTAGGTTAGATTAGGTAGGTGCCCCCCAGGATAGGTTAGATAGGTAGCTGCACCCCAGCGTAGGTTAGATTAGGTAGGTGCCCCCCAGGATAGGTTAGATAGGTAGCTGTCCTCCATAATGGAGGGGGGAAGCACCGTAGCCGCTTTGAGGGCAGCCCGACCTCTCCCGGGCCGCCCTCCGTGCTCCCCCCTCAGATGTATAGTGAGCAGCAGCAGCCAGGGAGGGAGCGCTGTATACAACATACCTCCCTGGCTCCAAGCGCTGTTCTCTCGTCGCCGGTCTTCTCCCATCTGCCTACACGCGTATACATACGCTGCTTCCGGCTAAACAGGAAGCAGCGTGTGTATAAGCGTGTATGCATTGCAGAGAGAAGAAGACCGGCGGCGACAGAGCAGCGCTTGGAGCCAGGGAGGTATGTTGTATACAGCGCTCCCTCCCTGGCTGCTGCTGCTGCTCAATATACATCTGAGGGGGGAGCACGGAGGGCGGCCCGGGAGAGGAAGGGAGAGGTCGGGCTGCCCTCCCCGCGGCTCCGGTGCTTCCCCCCTCCATTACAGCGCCCCCCTCCCAACAGAGCCCCGGGCGGTGGCACGCCCCGCACGGGGCTAGAAACGGCCATGAATAAAACCCACCCATTTTACTAGACCGTTAGTCCGGCTATCACAATATTTAAATTATGTTCCTAGTACAATGTATGGCGACAAATTATTATTTGAAAATATAGGTGTAATTTTTATTTTTTAGGTCCGGTCCATAATTGCAAGCCCTTACGTACTACAATAACAGTAATATACCCTCATGACATACTTATTTAAAAAATCTGAGTCTCTAAGGCAACTACTGTATTTTTCGAACTATAAGATGCTCCTTTCCATAAGACACACCTAGGTTTAGAGGACAAAAACCAGGGGAAAAATATATATATATACTAAACCTGGTGCATCCATGGTGAAGGGCATCTGGTGGATTATGCCCCCTTGTACCACGTGGGTCTCCGTGTCCTCCTCTGTCTCCCTGTGTCCCCCATGTTTCTGCCTCTGTCCTCCTTGTATCTTTCTCTTAACCCTTTTTGTTCCCCTTGTGTCCTCCTCTATGCCCCATTGTGTCCCGTGTCCTCCGTTTGTCCCCTTGTGTCCTCCTGTGCATGTGCACAGTACAGGAAGCATCCGATATTGCAGCGGGTTGGAGGTTTGTATTGGCAGACGTGCACAAGTCAGGAACTCCCTGCATTTGGAATATAAGACGCAGTGACTATTCTTCCCCACTTTTGGGGGAGAAAAAGTGAGTCTTATAGTCCAAAAAATACAGTATTTATGTAAATTTTTTTTAGAAATGAAGTGTATGTGGTGTGTGTAATTTTACTTTTCCACCACTAGATGGCGGTACAAACACTATCCTGATTTACCAGGAAATGTTCACTGTTTTTTTTAAGCTTTATAACTTTTACTACTTCCATTATAATGAATGGACATGGCCCCTGATCGGGGTCATGTCCATTCATTCCACTTCAATTGGTTTTGGAAATGCTTCTTCCCCTTCACCCATCCAGGATCTTCGAGTTCCAACGGGTACGAGGGATGGGCGCATGCACGTGTGTATCATCATTTCTTTAGGTGGAAGGTGGCCATAGACCTTCAGTTTTACTTTGTTGATAGTAGTCTGCAAGCACCTACACACAGCCTTCCATCTAAAGGCTAGACCACAGACTCAAAAGGAGAGCTACTTATGCTGACTGGGCCTACTGGTCCTATTTAACCTTCCTGGCGGTAAGCCCGAGCACAGCTCGGGCTATGCCATGCAGGAGGATTTATCAGGCCCTGCTGGGCCGATTTGCATAATTTTTTTTTCGGTACACGCAGCTAGCACTTCACGGCTACCCGCCGCGCCGCCCTCCCCCCCAGACCCCATGCGCTGCCTGGCCAATCAGTGCCAAGCAGCGCTGAGGGGTGGATCAGGACTCCCTTTGACGTCACAACGTCGGTGACGTCATCCCGCCCGTCGCCATGGCGATGGGGGAAGCCCTAATGGAAATCCCGTTCAGAACGGGATTTCCGGACGGCTTGATCGCCGGAGGCGATCGGAGAGGGTGGGGGGATGCCGATGCACAGCGGCTGTCATGTAGCTAGCGCTAGGCTAGCTACATGATTTTAAAAAAAAATAGTGCTGCGCTGCCCCCTGACGGTTTTAATTGACCGCCAGGGAGGTTAAAAGGAACCTGAAGTGAGAGGTATATGGAAGCTGCCATATTAATTTCCTTTTACACAGTACTGGTAGCCTGGCAATCCTGCTTTAGCTGCAGTAGTGTTTAAACCACAACATGAAACAAGCATGCAGCTAATCCTGTCAGACTTCAGTCATAAACATCTGATCTGTTGCATGCTTGTTCAGGGTCTAAAAATAATACAGGCAGAAGATCAGCAGGATGCCAAGCAACTGGCATGGTTTAAAAGGAAATGAATATGGCAGCCACCATAGCCCTCTCACTTCAGGTTCTGTTTAAGCTGACAAACGTTGTTCAGAGGCATGCCCATTCATCGCTGAGCAGGTTGCCATGGTTACGTGACACCGGCCTGTTACCGGTGGTCATAAAAATGTGGCACATCTCTGTATTTTCCTATAGCAGCTACAGAATATGAGGAGAAAAAAGGATGTAGCTACAGAATATGCTGGTTACCTTTTGGCGGTGTCCAGTGATGTGTCCCATAGGATGTCTGCATTAAGAGGAATTCAATATCAGTAGGGGACGCGACTCTGCGGAAGATGATTAGACCACATGCTCTTAATGCCATTTCCCTGGAATGAAACACAAAAACACTGAGACTTTGGGGTGTTTTCTGTGCAGCAACTTTAGAAAACAACAGTACGGTGAAAATTAAAACACTCTGCTACCCCTACGTTGGGTGGGTTGAGGTACTCAAAATTATGTATGTATAAAGTAATAGTTGCATGAAAAATTAGGAATTAAACCAAAGATGCAAAACCCATACAAGGCAAAGTAAGATTTATTCAAGCATGATTATAAAAGAAAACGCATTTCATGGGTCTCTGTCTGCTTCCTCAGGTCAATAAACTATAAATGCCTATATCAACTGTGTTTGGATTGTGTGCGCTTAGTACAATACTTCACCATTTGGCTCCTGGTCTCTCCTTATCATACAGGTGACTGTCCGCCTCTTCCCCCCACCCTTGGGAAGGACATCCACAGTGACCGCTACTGCTTCTATGCTACCTTTACAGTCATTCGCATAAATGGGGAACAAGAAAACCCCCAATCTGTCCTTGACCTTATTTAAGCCTTTTTCACATGGGAGGATAAATGTGTTGAATTCACCAGTTGTCAGCTGCTCTCTCTGCAGGTAACTCAACCCTACTGAGTTACATCTGACTGTTGCCGTGCTCTTCTTGCCACCAGGTAACACCCCTAGGTGCCGAATGCTGACACAAGTGGGGTTACGGCGGATCGGTGAAAACCAGCCTCATCAGCCTGCCGACAGACTGTACACACGGGGAAACTGTCGGCAGAACGGCCGCCCCGCGGGTGGGTCTGAAGACCCGTCGTTCGAATGAATCAGGTGTGTGTACGCTCCTTTAGGGCTAGTTCACACAGCAGAGATTTTTCTAAACGCTTGTGATTTAAAAAGTTCTTGCTAATGTAATGCTATGTGTGTGTTCTCACTGGAGCGATACGATTTTATAAAAATACCCCCTAGCTTTGCATTAGCTTTTCCAATCAGTAGCGCTAAAAAAAGCTCTTGCGGTGTGAACCAGGCCTAATGCTGGGAATACACAATGAGATTTTTCAGCAGATTTGCTGTCCGATCGATTTTACAATCTATTTTCCATTTGTTTTTCTCATCGATTTCCATTCACTTCTATGAGAAATCGATCAGAAAAATGATTGAAAATAAGATCAGACCTGTTGGAAATTATCTATCATCCCGCTTCCTTAAACTCAATATGAGCAAAACGGAGATTGTGATATTTCCACCTTCACTCTCTGTTCCACCTCCCATTGTCACAATCAATGTAGAGAACACCCCAATAGCATCAACCCCCAAAGCTCGTTGCCTAGGGGTAACTCTGGACTCTGAGCTCTCCTTTAAACCACATATTAACACTTTAACTACCTCCTGCTACTTCCATCTCAAAAACATTTCCAGAATCCGTCCCTTCCTTTCACAAGAAGCAACTAAAATGCTTGTGCATGCCCTAATCATCTCCCGTCTTGACTACTGCAACACCCTACTCTGTGGTCTACCAAAAAGCAGACTGGCACCCCTCCAATCCCTACTAAACTCTGCGGCCCGTCTCATCCACCTCTCTTCTAGATCTCTGCCAATCCCTCCACTGGTTACCAGTTGCCCAAAGGATCCAGTTTAAACTTCTCACACTTGCATACAAAGCTCTACACAAGCTGTCGCCTCCATACATTTCCTCTTTAATCTCCAGATACCTCCCCGCTCGGACCCTCCGTTCCTCACAGGAGACCCTTTTGTCCTCCAGCCTAGTCACCTCCTCTCACTCTCGCATCCAAGACTTCTCACGGGCGGTCCCTCTCCTTTGGAACTCTCTCCCTCAGCCGGTTCGTCATGCCACGAGTCTGGAAACCTTCAAACGTACTCTGAAAACACACCTGTTCAGACAAGCCTATAATTTGCTATAGGCAGCACTGAAGGCACACTGGCTCACCCACTAATCCTTGTGTTTCCTTCCCCTTTGTTTCCTCCCCACTACCCTCTAGATTGTAAGCTCGCAAGGGCAGGGACCTCCTCCTAGTGTTTCTCATACTGCTGTAATTTTAACATATGCATATGTACCAACTACATATCAACTATGTATGTATCTGTATTTATTATATTCAATGTCATGACTGTACAGTGTCTTGTATTTCTTATGTATATTTGTTCCCCATTATTTGTTTGTACTATGTACAGCGCTACGGAAGATGTTGGCGCTATATAAATAAAAAATAATAATAATAATAATCTATCGAACCATCTATCTGCCAAAAAATATCATGGTGTATTCCCAGCGTTAATTAGGGAAGGTAGTACATTATCTAACGGCTGGTTACATAGTTATTTGGGTTGAAAAAAGACATACGTTCATAGAATTCAACCAGAGAAAAAAGTACAACTCCAGCCTGCTCCCTCATATATCCCTATTAACCTCCTTGGCGGTAACCCCGTGTGTGACACGGGGTAAGCCGCCGGAGGGTGCCGCTCAGGCCCTGCTGGGCCGATTTACTTAATTTTTTTTTTGCTGGACGCAGCTAGCACTTTGCTAGCTGCGCCAGCACCCCGATCGCCGCCGCCGCGCGCCCGATCGCCGCTATCCGGTGCGGCGCGCGGCCCCCCCCCCCCAGACCCCGAGCGCTGCCTGGCCAATCAGTGCCAGGCAGCGCCGAGGGGTGGATCGGGTCTCCCAATGACGTCCCGACGTCGCTGACGTCGGTGACGTCATCCCGCCCCGTCGCCATGGCGACGGGGGAAGCCCTCCAGGAAATCCCGTTCTTTGAACGGGATTTCCTGATCGGTGATCGCCGAAGGCGATCGAAGCGGGCGGGGGATGCCGCTGAGCAGCGGCTATCATGTAGCGAGCCCTCGGCTCGCTACATGATAAAAAAAAAAAAAATTTAAAAAAAAACTGTTGCGCTTCCCCCTGGCGGTATTTTTCATACCGCCAAGGGGGTTAATCCAGAGGAAGGCAAAAAACCCTTACAAGGCATGGTCCAATTACCCCCAAAAGGGAAAAAATTCCTTCCCGACTCCAGATGGCAATCAGATAAAATCCCTAGGCGCTAATATATGTCTGGTACACACCATGCAATTTTTACTTCCAATTCGATTTGAGCAAGTCATCAAATTGTTATACAGATCTGACATCGACTGGATATAGAAGTTTACTAGCGTAAGCGAACACACGTGTGATTTTAACAAATTCCGATCAGATTTCAGACTGGAAATAGAATTTGAAGTAAAAATTGCATGGTGTGTGAGCTAGCTCCTAGAAGTCTATCTGCTCCAGCGCTGAAGTTCCGCTGTCTCCATTGTAAGATCACTGACCACGGCTGGGTTGTGCGCATCCGCACAAGTGGGCCTCTCATGATTGCGGTCCTGTGGCCAGGCACGTTCAACTGTGGAAGCACAGACCACTCCCAGCCACGGGAGCACGGTCACCAGGGGCGCACATGTGCAGAAACCCACGACCCAACCGGGGTAAGCGATCATTACGGAGGGGACATCAGCAGCCTGGAGGACAGCAGAACTTTAGTGCTGGAGCAGATAGACTGCTAAGGGCTGGAAGAGGGCCTCAGGTAAGTAAAGTTTCACTTTTTTCTATATTTTATCTCACATATTTTTGCAGGTTGCAAATAAATGTGTGTATCCCTGCCTGTGCCCCACTACCCCCTCACTTCCTGTTACTGGTCACAAATGAGGAAGATACATTACATTATCCTGATTCAAGACATAGTATATCATACAGTGCAGGAAGATAGTCCCCATCCCCTCCCCCATTTCCTCTAACACGTGTATTGGCTGGTTCAGCTGCCCTGGGTAGGAGATAGGAAAGAAACGACAACTGTCACCCACCACCAGCACACCTACCAAGCTCCTGGCCACACTGCGCATGCGCATTCCTTGACCGGAAGCCAGAACAGCCCGGATGATACGTCACTGAGGACTCTGGCGGCCATGTTGGATGAGGGCATGGTGGGGTAGATCTACATGCACTTCATTACATGTCACATCACTTCGCCCTGCGCTGGGGGTATAGCGCTAATGTATGTCTGATACAGCCACGGGCGGAACTGTACGCCTATATATCCAGCATAAACGCTCAGGCGAAAATTAGCGCTACGGAGGCCGATGTGGGCCACACTTGTGGAGGGAGGAAGCACGCCTCCGGGCTCTTCCGATTGGCAAGAGCGGCGTTGCTATGGAGACGGGAACAGCTGGGCTGGTAGTGACGGTTGGAGGCAGCGCGCGGGCAGAGCGGGTATCCTCATCCTGCTGCTGCTGGCCGGACTCAGGTGTGTCATTCCGGGGGGATCCTCGTATAACTGGAGGGGGGGCTGCAGCTTCCCCGTACAGCAAGCACAGTATACAGCTCTACAGGGTGCCCTGTGTGATGGGGGCTGCTATAGGGGGATGGAGTGCATAGTGTATTGCTTCTAGTGTGTGATCTGCCATAGGGGATGCAGTGCATAGTGTATTGCTTCTAGTGTGTGATCTGCCATAGGGGGATGGAGTGCATAGTGTATTGCTTCTAGTGTGTGATCTGCCATAGGGTTATGGAGTGCATAGTGTATTGCTTCTAGTGTGTGATCTGCCATAGGGGATGGAGTGCATAGTGTATTGCTTCTAGTGTGTGATCTGCCATAAGGGAATGGAGTGTATAGTGTATTGCTTCTAGTGTGTGATCTGCCATAGGGGGATGGAGTGCATAGTGTATTGCTTCTAGTGTGTGATCTGCCATAGGGGGATGGAGTGCATAGTGTATTGCTTCTAGTGTGTGATCTGCCATAGGTGGATGGAGTGCATAGTGTATTGCTTCTAGTGTGTGATCTGCCATAGGTGGATGGAGTGCATAGTGCATTGCTTCTAGTGTGTGATCTGCCATAGGGGGGTGGAGTGCATAGTGTATTGCTTCTAGTGTGTGATTTGCCATAGGGGGATGGAGTGCATAGTGTATTGCTTCTAGTGTGTGATCTGCCATAGGTGGATGGAGTGCATAGTGCATTGCTTCTAGTGTGTGATCTGCCATAGGGGGGTGGAGTGCATAGTGTATTGCTTCTAGTGTGTGATCTGCCATAGGGGATGGAGTGCATAGTGTATTGCTTCTAGTGTGTGATTTGCCATAGGTGGATGGAGTGCATAGTGTATTGCTTCTAGTGTGTGATCTGCCATAGGGGGATGGAGTGCATAGTGTATTGCTTCTAGTGTGTGATTTGCCATAGGGGGATGGAGTGCATAGTGTATTGCTTCTAGTGTGTGATCTGCCATAGGTGGATGGAGTGCATAGTGTATTGCTTCTAGTGTGTGATCTGCCATAGGGGGATAGAGTGCATAGTGCATTGCTTCTAGTGTGTGATCTGCCATAGGTGGATGGAGTGCATAGTGTATTGCTTCTAGTGTGTGATCTGCCATAGGGGATGGAGTGCATAGTGTATTGCTTCTAGTGTGTGATTTGCCATAGGTGGATGGAGTGCATAGTGTATTGCTTCTAGTGTGTGATCTGCCATAGGGGGATGGAGTGCATAGTGTATTGCTTCTAGTGTGTGATTTGCCATAGGGGGATGGAGTGCATAGTGTATTGCTTCTAGTGTGTGATCTGCCATAGGTGGATGGAGTGCATAGTGTATTGCTTCTAGTGTGTGATCTGCCATAGGGGGATAGAGTGCATAGTGCATTGCTTCTAGTGTGTGATCTGCCATAGGGTTATGGAGTGCATAGTGTATTGCTTCTAGTGTGTGATCTGCCATAGGGGATGGAGTGCATAGTGTATTGCTTCAAGTGTGTAATCTGCCATAGGGGATGGAGTGCATAGTGTATTGCTTCTAGTGTGTGATCTGCCATAAGGGAATGGAGTGTATAGTGTTGCTTCTAGTGTGTGATCTGCCATAGGGGGATGGAGTGCATAGTGTATTGCTTCTAGTGTGTGATCTGCCATAGGGGGATGGAGTGCATAGTGTATTGCTTCTAGTGTGTGATCTGCCATAGGGGGATAGAGTGCATAGTGTATTGCTTCTAGTGTGTGATCTGCCATAGGGGGATAGAGTGCATAGTGTATTGCTTCTAGTGTGTGATCTGCCATAGGGGGATAGAGTGCATAGTGTATTGCTTCTAGTGTGTGATCTGCCATAGGGGATGGAGTGCATAGTGCATTGCTTCTAGTGTGTGATCTGCCATAGGGGCATGGAGTGCATAGTGTATTGCTTCTAGTGTGTGATCTGCCATAGGGGATGGAGTGCATAGTGTATTGCTTCTAGTGTGTGATCTGCCATAGGTGGATGGAGTGCATAGTGTATTGCTTCTAGTGTGTGATCTGCCATAGGGGGATAGAGTGCATAGTGCATTGCTTCTAGTGTGTGATCTGCCATAGGGTTATGGAGTGCATAGTGTATTGCTTCTAGTGTGTGATCTGCCATAGGGGATGGAGTGCATAGTGTATTGCTTCTAGTGTGTGATCTGCCATAGGGGATGGAGTGCATAGTGTATTGCTTCTAGTGTGTGATCTGCCATAAGGGAATGGAGTGTATAGTGTATTGCTTCTAGTGTGTGATCTGCCATAGGGGGATGGAGTGCATAGTGTATTGCTTCTAGTGTGTGATCTGCCATAGGGGGATGGAGTGCATAGTGTATTGCTTCTAGTGTGTGATCTGCCATAGGGGGGTGGAGTGCATAGTGTATTGCTTCTAGTGTGTGATCTGCCATAGGGGATGGAGTGCATAGTGTATTGCTTCTAGTGTGTGATCTGCCATAGGGGATGGAGTGCATAGTGTATTGCTTCTAGTGTGTGATCTGCCATAGGGGGATAGAGTGCATAGTGTATTGCTTCTAGTGTGTGATCTGCCATAGGGGATGGAGTGCATAGTGTATTGCTTCTAGTGTGTGATCTGCCATAGGGGATGGAGTGCATAGTGCATTGCTTCTAGTGTGTGATCTGCCATAGGGGCATGGAGTGCATAGTGTATTGCTTCTAGTGTGTGATCTGCCATAGGGGATGGAGTGCATAGTGTATTGCTTCTAGTGTGTGATCTGCCATAGGGGATGGAGTGCATTGTGTATTGCTTCTAGTGTGTGATCTGCCATAGGTGGATGGAGTGCATTGCTTCTAGTGTGTGATCTGCCATAGGGGGTGCAGTGCATAGTGTATTGCTTCTAGTGTGTGATCTGCCATAGGGGGATGGAGTGCATAGTGTATTGCTTCTAGTGTGTGATCTGCCATAGGGGGATGGAGTGCATAGTGTATTGCTTCTAGTGTGTGATTTGCCATAGGGGGATGGAGTGCATAGTGTATTGCTTCTAGTGTGTGATCTGCCATAGGGGGATGGAGTGCATAGTGTATTGCTTCTAGTGTGTGATCTGCCATAGGGGCATGGAGTGCATAGTGTATTGCTTCTAGTGTGTGATCTGCCATAAGGGAATGGAGTGCATAGTGTATTGCTTCTAGTGTGTGATTTGCCATAGGGGGATGGAGTGCATAGTGTATTGCTTCTAGTGTGTGATCTGCCATAGGGGGATGGAGTGCATAGTGTATTGCTTCTAGTGTGTGATTTGCCATAGGGGGATGGAGTGCATAGTGTATTGCTTCTAGTGTGTGATCTGCCATAGGTGGATGGAGTGCATAGTGTATTGCTTCTAGTGTGTGATCTGCCATAGGGGGATGGAGTGCATAGTGCATTGCTTCTAGTGTGTGATCTGCCATAGGGGATGGAGTGCATAGTGTATTGCTTCTAGTGGGGGCTGCCATAGGGGATGGAGTGCATAGTGCATTGCTTCTAGTGTGTGATCTGCCATAGGGGATGGAGTGCATAGTGTATTGCTTCTAGTGTGTGATTTGCCATAGGGGGATGGAGTGCATAGTGTATTGCTTCTAGTGTGTGATCTGCCATAGGGGGATAGAGTGCATAGTGTATTGCCTCTAGTGGGGGCTGCCATAGGGGGATGGAGTGCATAGTGTATTGCTTCTAGTGTGTGATCTGCCATAGGGGGATGGAGTGCATAGTGTATTGCTTCTAGTGTGTGATCTGCCATAGGGGGATGGAGTGCATAGTGTATTGCTTCTAGTGTGTGATCTGCCATAGGGGGATGGAGTGCATAGTGTATTGCTTCTAGTGTGTGATCTGCCATAGGGGGATGGAGTGCATAGTGTATTGCTTCTAGTGTGTGATCTGCCATAGGGGGATGGAGTGCATAGTGTATTGCTTCTAGTGTGTGATCTGCCATGGGGGATGGAGTGCATAGTGTATTGCTTCTAGTGTGTGATCTGCCATAGGGGGATAGAGTGCATAGTGTATTGCTTCTAGTGGGGGCTGCCATAGGGGATGGAGTGCATAGTGCATTGCTTCTAGTGTGTGATCTGCCATAGGGGGATGGAGTGCATAGTGTATTGCTTCTAGTGTGTGATCTGCCATAGTAGCATCATGTGTAGGGTGTATAGTATTCCCATGTAGCATGCATGCTGTGCATTGCTATAGTGTGTACTGTGTGATGTGGGCTGCTATAGGGGGATGGAGTGCATAGTGTATTGCTCCTAGTGTGTTATCTGCCATAGTAGCATCATGTGTAGGGTGTATAGTATTCCCATGTAGCATGCATGCTGTGCATTGCTATAGTGTGTACTGTGTGATGTGGGCTGCTATAGGGGGATGGAGTGCATAGTGTATTGCTCCTAGTGTGTTATCTGCCATAGTAGCATCATGTGTAGGGTGTATAGTATTCCCATGTAGCATGCATGCTGTGCATTGCTATAGTGTGTACTGTGTGATGTGGGCTGCTATAGGGGGATGGAGTGCATAGTGTATTGCTCCTAGTGTGTGATCTGCCATTGTAGCATCATGTGTAGGGTGTATAGTATTCCTATGTAGCATGCATGCTGTGCATTGCTATAGTGTGTGATGTGGGCTGCTATAGGGGGATGGAGTGTGTGATGTATTGCTTCTAGTGAGGGCTGCCACTGTAGCCCCATGTTTAGGGTGTATTGCAATCCTTTCTAGCATGCTTGCTGAGGATTACTACAGGGTGTTATGGGGGGTGCAGTGCATGGTGTAATGGTTTTAGTTAGGGCTGCCATTGTAGCATCGTGTGTAGAGTGTATATAGTATTCCCATGTAGCATGCTGTGTATTACTATAGTGTGTGATGTGGGGTGCTATAGAGGGATGGAGTGGTTGATGTATTGCTTCTAGTGTGTGATCTGCCATAGTAGCCCCATGTGTAGGATGTATAATAATCCCCTGTATTAGGCATAGTACTTGTTATTACTATGGGGGGTTCTGTGTAATGTGGGGTTGCAGTGCAGGGTGATATTGGTTCTAGTGGGGGCTGCCATTTTAGCCCCTGGTAGCGGAGCAGTGCTTTTCAGCGCTGCTAGATTTGGGCGCAGTCGGCGCCTCCATAGACTTCAATAGGAATCACTCCTATTGAAGCGCTCAGTGAGTAACGTTGGCTCCGTCAGACGACGGAGCCTAGGTTGCTTAAAAACATAATAATTCGGCCTCCAGCAATCGCTGGAAGCCGAATTATTTCATTCGCCCGCTATCCATGGCGGCCTGGAGGGGGAATAGTAATTAAATCGGCCCGGACTTGTGCAGCAGCAGGATCAGCCATATAACAGCTGTATCCTGCGCCCAAGTCTACCGGCGCCGATTTCAAATGTACTCCGTGGTAGGGTGTATTGTAATCCCTTGTAGCATGCTTGCTGTGCATTACTATAGGGTGTCCTGTGGAATGTGGGGTGCAGTACATATTGTTTTGGCTCTAGTGGGGGCTGCCATTGTTGCCCCATGTTTAGGGTGTATAGTAATCTCTTGTAGCTTGCTTGCTGTGCATTTCTGTAGCATGTCCTATGTACTATGGGCTGTCATCAGAGAATGGAGTGTATGGTGTAATGCTTCTAGTGGAGGCTGCTCTTGTAGCATCCTATGTAGAGTGTATAGTAATACCATGTAGCATGCGTGCTGTGAAGTACTATAACATTTCCTCATTTCCTGTGCAGTGTGCGGTTCTGTGGAAATGCAAAGTGCATTATGAATAATACGTGTAGCTGCTATAGAGGTAGCTGAATGAATAATGTGGGGTGCTGTGAGTTTACATTCGAGGTAGCATGCCATGCACACAATGTTATACTAATGATGTCCAGTAATGTGTGAAGTATTTTTAGTGTACCAAATACAGTGTGGGGCAGTCGTCGCACAGGGATCCTATAGGGACATCACTTGCAGTGTGGGGTGCTGGGGCACCAGATGTAGTGTGGGGTGCTGTACTGGTATCAGGTGTACTATGAGGGTCCTGCGGTGCTATCATGTGGGCTGTGGGATCCTGTAAGGCCACTGTGTCATGGGGCGTATCATGGCATTGAGTAGGATTACAGCATGTAGCTTGGGGTGTGATAGCATTATAATATGTAGGAGGATCAGTGTTAAAGTGGGACCATAGAGAAATGCACCCTGTATGTGTTTAGAGAGTTTAGCCTGTCTAATTCCCACTCATCTGTGACTAATCACAAGTTGTAATTTGATCTCTCTCCTGTGTCACCTGACTGCCACAGCTGATAAGCTAATTTGAAAGCACAGGATGTTAACAATATTTCTGCTTTCATGAAAGCAGGAAGTAGACACTGCAGATTTATTTCAGGATTTGTATCAGCTGTAACTTAGAACTTTGTTTTTCTTTGAAGGTTATTATGCTGTTGCTTATCTCTTAGAGCAGAGATGACGTTCTGAGTCCAGGTCTGTAGTTGTTACCGAACGTGGCAAAATATCAATCTCTTTCTAAGCGGAATCTGATCAGGGAGTTAATTATTCCTTCCACACATAACACAATTATTATTTTTTTCGCTTTTCTGAGCTTCTTAGAGCGCTTAGAGATTTTTCTTATACCTGGCTTGCATTGAAGCGCAATCGCTCAGGAAATGGTGCAGGACCCACATTATCGCTCGGAAAGAAAGATCATCGCTCATGTGAGAACACTCACATAGAGCAAAATTGCACTCGCACTTTTAAAGCAATTAAAAAAATCGCCAGCGCAAAAAAAAAAAATCAAACTCTCATAGTGTGAACAAGCTGTTAGTGATCTAATCTGCAGGGAATCAAGTGGAAAAATCGATGTGCGTTTGGCCTGATTTAGGTGATGTAGAGGTGTTGGCCTTGTTTAGGTGATGTAGAGGTGTCTTGTACATTGAAAGTATATAGGGTTTAATGTAGTGTGTACTGCTAGATAAGCACTGTATACAGGCAATTGTTTGTAGGGTTATAGTTTATCATGTCTATTGTGAGCCGTTATTGGCTAAGTCCATTATGTGTGTTTGGTTGTTTGTGTGTGAGAATACGTTATCTTGTAGGTGTCTATGCTATTGGAGTATATTATAGTTTGGTTTTATTGCCTGTGAAGGAAGACTGTAAAAGATGATTAGTTGCTGTGGGCAACATCGCGGTCTGTTTCGGGCTGAAATCGGTTAAATGTGTCGATCTAGCAAGCTGGAAAATCTTGGTCCAACATGGTGAATTGAGAGCGTGGCAGTAACTGTGTGAAAAAACCCAAAACTGTCTAATGTTGGGTACACACCATATAATTTTCTGGCAGGTTTAACTGCCAGATCGATTATTTAAAACGTGTCCGATCTGAATTTTGATAGATTTTTAGATTTTCCGATCGTTGTTTTTATCATTTTTTTCCGATCGTTTTTTGATTGATTTCCATAAAACAATGCGAATCGGTCAGAAAAACGATAAAAGGGTTGGAAAATCGAAAAATCTATTGAAAATTCAGATCGGACATATTTGAAATAATCAAACTGGCAGGTAAATCTGCCAGAAAATTGTATGGTTTGTACCTAGCATAACACAAGGGATCCCCAGCGGCTGTCTCCATTTTTTTTAATTAATAAAGAAAGTTTTTTTTTTTTTTTTTAAAGGATTTTCTTTATTCAGCTCCCCCTCCCCCCACCCTCGCCAAATTGGACCAGGACTGCGATCTGTATACCTTTCATTCAGCCTGCCAGCTCAGATCGTGGCTGGGAGGCTGTTTGTGGCGGCTTCCTTTGTTCCCCTGCAGGGAATGGCGCTTGAGCGAGCGCTCGTTCCCTGCTAATCTCACAAGAACCGACATCATGCCAATCGGTGTTAGGCGGTCCTGTGGGAGCCACTCTGCGGTCTTTGTTTGTCGGTCCGGCAACACATGTTGCAGGGCAGACAATGTAATAATTCCAGTATTTGTATAGCACTTTTCTCTTGTTGGACTCAAAGCACCAGAGCTGCAGCCACTTGGGGTGTCCTCTATAAGCAGTAGCAGTGCTATGGAGTCTTGTCCATGGACTCCTTACTGAATAGGTACTGGCTTACAAAACAGGAAGAGCTAAGATTTGAACCCAGGTCTCCTGTGTCAGAGGCAGAGCCCTAACCATTACACTATCCAATTCTACAGATGTGTCCCTAACCGACAGACTAGCGATGTGTTCTGTTGCTATGTGGGGAGGTGGAGGGCTGTCGGAGCAGCTTGCATATCATTAGAGTCACACGGTGGGCAGGGTAAATGGGGAGAACAATGCTCTCAGGAATGTTGCTCGACGAGACACTGGGTGGCATTGAGGGCCGCCTGGGTGGGTGGGTGGGCTCGGCATAGGCGGTCATTATCAGCTACCTTGGCCACTTTTCTGCTAGCGTGTGTAAGAAGGCTTTACTCCCTCCCCACCTCAGGTGCGCTCTGAAGCTGTAGAGTGCATAGTCTTTCCTCCAGTTTACTCTGCTGCCATCCTCCACACCATCACTGGGTGAACTCTGAACAGTAATACAAGCTGGCAGCTGTTTACATGCAGCCCTGTCTGTAGCTTCAGAACCTTCTCTATGAACAGCTCCGATAACACCAAAGCAATGACCAAAATATCCAGCCTATGGGCATCCCTCCACTAAGCCCCTTTGTCTGCCGCGATGACGTTACTATAGATGTGGTGTTGATGCTGGGGAAGGGCGCCTCCATTTGCTGCCCGGAGCAGCTGCTGCCATCAGCTGTCACCTGCTGGGCACAAGCAGTTATACTGGGAACAGGGTAGCATTTGTGAGTGCTCTAATAAGGCAATGCATGGATCAGAGGGGCTGCGTGGGCCACGGGGGTCTCAGGCACGTTCTGTGCGCAGGTGTCTCGTAAGCTGGTGGATGTGACCAGCAGATAGATCCCTCTCAGGTTATTATGTGATTAGGGAAGGAGCTATCTGATCGAATCCCTCCACACAGTGTGCACAGATTTTCATTAGATTTCAGCATGACATCTATTGTATATCTGTGTGCGCTGCCTGCTGGGTTCCCAGGTCTCCCCCTCCCCCGGGCTGTGCAGAGTGTAGGGGCAGCCGAGCTTCTCCCACCCGTTCGCTAGCACTTCCTCCAATGTCCTGCCTCCGTCTGCCCGGGGCTCCTTCCTGCCTCCGTCGCCCGGGGCTCCTTCCTGCCTCCGTCGCCCGGGGCTCCTTCCTGCCTCCGTCTGCCCGGGGCTCCTTCCTGCCTCCGTCTGCCCGGGGCTCCTTCCTGCCTCCGTCTGCCCGGGGCTCCTTCCTGCCTCCGTCTGCCCGGGGCTCCTTCCTGCCTCCGTCTGCCCGGGGCTCCTTCCTGCCTCCGTCTGCCCGGGGCTCCTTCCTGCCTCCGTCTGCCCGGGGCTCCTTCCTGCCTCCGTCTGCCCGGGGCTCCTTCCTGCCTCCGTCTGCCCGGGGCTCCTTCCTGCCTCCGTCTGCCCGGGGCTCCTTGCTTCCTCTTCACTCCTGGAGAGCTGTGTGTCCCTGTTGCTACAGGCCAAACACTAGGAGCTCTGTGGCACGTACCTTTTGTGACCAAAACCACTAGAGGTCTCTAGTATTTTGCCTCTAGTGTTTTGTCATGTGACACAGAGCTCATTGGGAGTGAAGAGACAGGAAGAGGCCCATGTGTTGGGCAAAAGAGAGAAGACACGGTAGGAAGCGCCTGCGGACAGGTGACAGAAGCTCCTCTGTTGCATCAAATGCCACCAGTAACTACTCGCCGTCAATTGAGCGACATCTACCTTCTAGTGCATTTGACGGAATTGATTTTTTTTGGGCTGAAATTCAGTAGTCGCGAATCATTTGCGTCATTGATACCTAGCAGATTCAATCAAATTGGTTTGATCGACCATCTGATTCAATAATTTTATAGAATCTGCAGGCCTAGTGCACAACAAAGGCTCGATTCACAAAGCGGTGCTAACCCAGTTAGAGACTTTAGGCGTGATAACCATTGCACCACGCTGGTGAAAAGCCAGTTTAGGCGTGATAAGTTTAGATCACGCGCAAAGTCCCACACGCAAAGCAGCGCCATTAAACTCTATGCGAAGTGCACCAGACTTTGCTAGCGCAAAACTTTTGATCAGCTGTGCACTGCGGTGCTAACCCAGTTGGTGCTATAGTTATCACGCCTAAACTTATCATGCCTAAACTGAGTTTAGGCGTGATAAAGGGCTTTTCACCAGCGTGCTCACTGTCAGCACCGCTTTGTGAATCAGGCCCCAAGAGTTTTTGGTAGCATTTTCAAAAACGCTGCCGCTTGTGAAAACGCTTGGCTAATGTATCTCAATGGGATGGTGCACACCAGCGGTTTGAGGTTTTTAGCAAACTGCAAACGTGGCTCCTGCTGCATTTGTGCGGTTTGCAGATGCGTTACTGCCTCAATGTAAAGTATAGCAAAAGCTCAAACCGCTCTGATAAATGTTAGATCAGAGCTGTTTTCCAGGTGTTTTTGTTACAGAAGCTGTTCAGTAACAGCTTTACTGTAACAATATATGACATCTGCTACACAAAAACACTCCAAAAAACAGTAGACATGTTTAGAAAACATCGCTCTGAAATCTGCTTCAAAAACCTCTAGCGTTTTGCAGATCTGCTGATCAATGATTCAACCAAGTTTGGGGTGAAATTGGTCGAATGTATTGCTTGAGCAAGCTGGAAAATCTCGGCCCGATGTGTGGCCAATCGGTGCGCGGCGGACGCCTAGCCGTCGATCTTCCCATACATTGCTAGATGTATGGCACCTTTAGCATTATTCCGGATCTGCTGGGTGTTTTCCTGGGAAGGCTGGTTAGTTCCTCGCCTGGTAAATCCAGTTTGTAAAGTCAGGGCAGAGCTCCTTCCATTTCCCTTTCATCTTCATCCCTCCATCCGCAGAACACACAATAACCGGATTTAATTTGCGTCCCGTGTACAGTAACCACCCAGCTATACATGTCTGTGTCGGGGCGTTCCCCCTATAAATGTTCAATAAACAGCGATTACTCAGTCCAGCCGCACTGCAGGTAGTTTCTGTGCAGCGCAGCCAGCATGGACACAACTAGTCATAACTATAACTGGGCATAACTTATGTGTGACTTCAGAAGGATAAGTGCGTAATATAGAAACGTCACAACAACCCCACATTTCCCCAGATCAATATTATAATTACTGTGTATTGTTTATAGCTGACATCTTCTGCAGCACATTACAGAGTACATTGTCATGTCACTGACTGTCCTCAGAGGAGCTCATAATCTAATCCCTACCATAGTTTAATGTCCTCATGCATTTATACAGCACCAACATCTTCTGCAGTACTGTCCTCAGGGGAGCTCACAATCTAATACCTACTATAGTCTGTGCTGCCATATTATTATTATTATTTATTTATATAGCACTGACATCTTCTGCAGCACTTTACAGAGTACATAGTCATGTCACTGACTGTCCTCAGAGGAGCTTGCAATCTAATCTAAGTCAGAAGGTAACCATACATCTCTCAGTCTGCCACCAGAACGACCACCAGACTGAATCTGATTGACCATCAGACCGGGGGGTAGGGCGGGATCTATTCCCTGCCCACACACCTGTCTGAAATCGTCCTAGCGCCGCCACCTCTTCCTGCTGTGTCAGTAGCAAGTGTTGTTGGCTAACCTGACACACGGACGCTGCTCCTTGTGAGCATTGTTATCCAATCACAGTGACCATGACGCAAGAAACTGCATCTGCTTACTGCTGATCTCTCCTCCCAATTATATTAGCAATCACGATAACCAGTTAATATAAACGGTATACAGAAACCAAGTGGTAGACAGAATACATATTTCATGGACCAAATGTTTTCGCCACTGCAGTCCAGCTTGGCTTCAGATGCTTTGTGAGTCAATCAGGTGGAAGTAGAAAGAACAGGTGTCAGTCTGCATTCCCCAGCATCCTTGCATTACAGTAGAAACCATGTGCTCTTTAAAGTGAACCAGAGACTAAGCACCCTCATGTATTTTACCATATATTTCAGTGGGAACATTAGAGAAAACACCTACCCTGCTCTCTGTTTCATTCTGCACTGTTCGGCTTGCGTCTAATGAGCCCTGATAAAATCCCCCACTGAGCATTCAGTCTGGCTTTGCTCAGGAATATTTATAGCTCAGTCTGTGTTCTCATGTCTTTTCAAACCCAAGCCTGCCCCCTGCTGGCTCTGCTCAGGAATCATTATAGCTGAGTCATTATAGCAAAGCCAAACTGAATGCTCAGTCCGGGATTTTATCAGGTCTGATTAGAAGCAAGCTGTGCAGTGCAGAATGAAACAGAAAGCATAGTAGATGTTTTCTCTAATGTTCCCACTAATATATATGGTAAAATACATGAGGATGCTTCGTCTCTGGTTCACTTTAGGTGAGGAGACTTGTTCAGTTTTGGGTTTAGTTGAGTTTCAAATAAACTATGACTAACGCCTTATTTGATTTTATGTTTGTTTATTCACCTGTAAGAATTTCATATAACTGAGACAATGGTGACATTAATCTGGTATTTATTGCAGTAGCTATAGATGTGATGCAGTATTTCACTGAACATGATTCACATATTTTAACTAGAAACTTGGTTCACCTGGCACTCTGTTGTCTGCAGTATCCCCATGTTGTATTCCTGACTCCCATGATGCTTTGTAATTAAGTTGTCCCTTTTTTTTTTTTTTTTAATAAATGCTAAACCTGAAATGAGAGTGATATGGAGGATGCCCACCACTGTATTGCACTCTATCGATACAAGCACGATGTAGAGAGGTTTTCACCTTCTCTCTGTATCTGTTGTCTTCACAAATTGCAGTATGAGGGATTTGCTTTGCAACAGACCTTTGTGATTTGTCCATTCAATGCGAAGAAACAGGAAGCAGGCACCATCCAATGCCAAACGTGGTTTATTTGGACAATTTAGCAAACTTTTTCCAGACAGTTGTGCAGTGCAGATTGGTACGGTAGTAGAATAAGACTGAAGTTACTGAGCCATGTTCATGGGAATGGAGGCGGGTGGTGGACACTAATAGTATGACCTGCACGTCCAACCAGTGCCCCCCACCCAGCTCCCTTCCCATGAATATAGTCACTATTATGTCATGTGCAGAGCATCCCTGGCCGCAGTTGCGCGCTGTAGGACGCGCGCAGCTGGGCGAACGCCTGCACAATGATGCCCAATTTTTGCGACACGGAAGGGGCGGCCAGCAGACATTTAGTGACAAAGGAGGGTGACAGAGGAGAGCGGGGGGGGGGGGGGGGTGCCTGGCAGTAAACAAATATCATCAGAGTACAGTAACCAGTGAGTGACCCGGGAAATATGAGGACGTTGCTGTGTGCGGATTGGCACTGCTTTGTGTTGCAGCAGTTGTTGCTGAGTGATCAGTAACATAACAAATGGTTCCTTTTGTGGTTTTAGTTTGGTGTAAAAATACATCCTGACCCCTGTCTGCAGCCTCCACACTGCCTTCATCACCCGGGAACAGCTGTGTGTCTCTGAATACTGCCCCCGTGCATATGCTGTGGTGGGGTTTATAGCATTACACAGTTGTAACAGAACAAAGATACATTTTCTCAGTGAGAGAGTTATCATTTCTGACCTTGAGTTATCACCTCTGTAGTTATTTTCACACGCAGTATGTAAGGCCTGTCTTTAACTTTAGAATTCTCTAGTTATTTTAAGCATTGAATAGTTAACTTTAGAGATCTCTCCTCAATTTAAAGGGGGTCTGTAGGGGTGGGGTTTTAAAATAAAAGCGTACACTTAGCTGGGACTTCATACAGACCCCGTGCAGCTGTAATGTCCCACGCCGTCCTCCAACGATCCTCCGTTCCCCGCCACCGGTTTCCGGTCTGATTACGATTGTACTAAGACTGCGGCAGCGCAGCCATGCTCGCTCCCGTGCGCGTCATTGGGAGCTTACTGCGCCTGCGCGGTACAAGAAAACTTTGTACTGCGCAGTAAGCACCTGATGACGTGCGGGACTGAGCACTATTCATCAGACCGGGACTAGCAGCGGGGAACCGAGGATTGTAAGAGGACAGCGCCTGACATGACAGCTTCAGGGGGCCGGTAGAAACCCCAGGTAAGTGCTCCCCCCACAGAACTCCTTTAAAGACAAACATTCTTTGATGCTTCTGATTAAAGGAGACCTGTAGTTTTAAAAAAAAAATGCTCCAAATGGGTTCTTACCTCAGTAGAGGGAAGTCTCCGGATAATCCAGATGTTTCCCCATCTCCTTCTCATCGCCATTCCAACGTTGCCCCCTCCTTCCCCCGCAAGCCCCATTGTCAAGAGCTTGCCTGCACTGCACAGATGGCTGATACCTGGGCACTGGCTCAGAGCTGGACAGGCTTGGCTTTCTGCACGGAGCCTGAGCTGTGGCTCCATGCTACTACACAGGTGTGAGCCACCCTTCGCAGTGTGGTCACGCTTGTTCGGTAGCGCGGCACTGGAACAGCGAGACGGATCCTCCAGAGGTTTCCTTCTACTAAGGTAAGTATCTGTCTCTCTCTTTTTTTTTTTTTTTTTTTTTTTCCCTCTCTTGGGTTTTGTTTTTTAAAGCGGACCTGAACTGATAACTTCCTCTTTGCTCTAAAAGATAAGCAACATCATAATAACCTTTAAAGAAAAATATTTCTTTTTTACAGCGGATACAAATCCTGCAATACATCTGCAGTGTCTACTTCCTGCTTTCATGGAAGCAGACATAGGGCTTGATTCACAAAGCGGTGCTAACCTACTTAGCACGTCTAAAGTCTTTAGACGTGCTAACCAGGGTGCTAAGTAGGTTAATCAATTGAGAAATCCGGTGCTAACCTACTTAGCACCCTGGTTAGCACGTCTAAAGACTTTAGACGTGCTAAGTAGGTTAGCACCGCTTTGTGAATCAAGCCCATATTGTTAACAACCTGTGTTTACCAGTTAGCTGCCCTGCCCAAGGACTGCTGAGATTCCTGAGGTGACACAGCTGAGAGATCAGATTACACTGGTGATTAGTCACAGATGAGGGGGGAATTAGACAGGATAAACTCTCTAAATACACACAGGGTGGATTTCTCTATGTTTTACTTCTGCCCTGTGTAAGAGTTCAGGTCCACTTTACTTATCCAAGTGTGTTTATAAATGATTAATTTAAACCTCCTGTGCTGAATTAACTACAGTATTAAAGAAAAAGCACCCACATGACCACCATGAGGCCTCTTTTCCACGGACAGTTGATAGGCAGTGAAATGCCTCTCAAACTGATAACTGCTCACTGCTGCCTGGTAACTGCTTGCTGACCACACAGTTCAACTGTCTGTGGAAAAGAGGCCCAAGTACCCCCCTGTGCTAGGCATACCAAGTGTTGAGAGCCTACAGTGTTCTCCCCAGAAAAAATGTCCAGCCGGGTGGCATGAAAAAGTAGCCGGGTGGGGCGATATGACAAAATGCAGGGCCGGTGCTTCTCTGCTTACAGAATAGGAGGAGGTGAGCTGATGACAGCTGGGTGCTCACCAAAACTAGCTGGGTGGAGCATCTGGCTAAAAGAGCCTGGAGAGAACACTGGCCTAGATGTATTGTGTCTTCTTTGGGGTACGCACCCTCCACAGGTCTTGTAACCGAGAACATAGCAGTTTTAGGTAGCATACTATTCTTGTGAGAAATGGCTAAAGGGAATTAACTATGTTCTTGAGAACATTATTGAAATCTCCCATTCAAATCACAGAATAGTTTGATTCTGTTGCTGGATAAGCAATCAGATAATGCAAAACTGCCTGTGAGAGGGGAGGAGGGATATACAATCCACTTGGGATAATTTGCATGTTTCCAACATTTGCATGCAGAAACACAAATCTGCCTTCTGGGTCTATTTTTAGTTCTTTTTATCTAAAACTTAAGCGGTTACTAAAATATGAAATGTAATCCTTTATGCATAAGCAGGGAAGCGAGAGCGCTGTTTCCTTCCTAGCCAGATGTTGTTAAAAAAAAAAAAAAAAAATTATATATATATATATATATATATATATATATATATATATATATATATATATATATATATATATATATATATATATAGCAGAACTTGTTTCTTGGAGGGAGATAATACTAAACTTATTTTTCTTCAATCTGCATATGCATTGCATCAACCGCTGCATTCCATCACAAAAGTGGTGATAGCGAGGGAAGGTCAATGAGGTGCAAAATTCTTTTGAACTAATCAAATCGATTGGTCCATTTTCCATAGGTAAAATTCGATTGGTCCATTTTCAAGCTGCATACATTTTGCATGCAGAATTTGCATAATCCTGCATCAACTCAAAATGATTTGCATTTCATACTATACACGATGCAAGGTATTGCGGTGGGTCCCATAGCAGCACTGCAAGAGTAATGTTTGCGATGGCGTGGTGAACTCGGAAGTCAGGAAAAAGTATGCCTCACTGATTCTGTACAGCGGATAGAACGCGTGATGCAACTTTTTGGATGTGGTCGTTCAAAATCGCACTGCACAAAGGGTAAAAGGACCCTTAGTCTTCTAACCTTGATCAGACCACTACATACTAGTGATAAATTCTATCAACATCGAGATTTCCACAGACACAGGGAGGGGATTCAGTTCAGCCAATCAAAGCCTGTAGTGCTGGTCAGCTGACCATCACTACAGGGTGGACATACATCTGGCGATTTTGCGGCCCATTGACCACCTGATTTGATAACTATTATCCAATTAGTTGAAAATGTATGCCGCAACAAGCATGCCTGATCAACGATTCAACCAATTTCGGGCCGAAAATATCGAATGTATCGATTTAGCATGCTGGGAAATCTCAGATCGTAGTGGTCGCTGGGTGTACGGCGGTAAGGCATGCGATATGGCGATGATCGACAAACAGAACGGACTGCCCATGCACCGCTAAATGTAGTGACACCTTTAGGAAACTCTGTGCTAGAGCAGTCCGGTAGACTCGAGTATCGTTCCATGGAAATCCAAATCTTATGAAATTGGGAGGACATCCTCTGGCTATACAGGCTGCTTCATAGAGGTGTAGAGAATTATCGGTTAGGTTTTTCCAGCATTGCAGAGATGGTGGCTCACCCTGCTTTCAGTTTAATGCTATAGTCATTCTGTAATAAAACAGTAGCAGACCAATGGAAGAATGTTGTCTACACATATGGGATACTGATGTAGTAAGGCCTAATCGGCACCAGGTGGGGTCCAGAGAGACTTTTTGACTTTAGCAACATCTAAAATAAATTTACATACTTGTGTCGACAGTGCAGTGTTCTCCCCAGGCCCTTTTGGCCGGGTGCTCCACCCAGCTAGTTTTGGTAAGCACCCGGCTGTCATCAGCTAACCTCCTCCTATGCTGTGAACAAAGTTGCACATACAAGCACTCGTCCTGCATTCTCTCATCGCGCCCCACCCGGCTACTTTATTATGCCACCCGGCTGGAAAAAGATTCTGGGGAGAACACTGGAACTAGTTTCGGCAGGAGATGCAGCGTGTATATGTAAAATGTTTCTGAATGAAACATGTATTCATCCTATCCTTGTCTCCTTTCAGGGCAGAAGTCTGAGCTCCCGGCGGCGATGGCGTCCTGCCTCCTGGAGTGCCTCTGTGAGGCTGAACTCGAACAGTATTACCCACATTTTGTCGCCATCGGACTCCACAAGATTGAGGAACTGGCCAAGATCACTATGAAAGATTACTCCAGGCTGGGAGTCAGCAACATGGAGGACCGCAAACGACTCTTTCAGCTGATCAGAATCATCCAGAGCGTGTCTGACGAGGAAAGCGAGGCAAGGACTCCCTTCCAGCCGGGCTGTGTCTACCTCCAGCCCCAGAACAACCGATCTGCCACCAGGAGGCAGCTGCAGTTTGATGCCTACGACCAGGCCTGCAGCCCCTTTTCCATAAAAAGGCTAGCGGAAGCCTACGAGAAGGTGCCACGCCCTGACCAACTTCACAACCATGTGATCTCCACGGGGCAGACGGAGGAGGTTTCCAGCTCTTCGGCTGAAGTGTCCTCTAGAGCTCTACGAGGGGCAGCCGCTGGTAGTCCAGACGGTGAGGGCCCTGCTGTCCACAGAGTCATGCATGTATCAGGATATAATTATGGAGTACCACAGTCAGGCATGCGGTAAGGCTCTATACTAGCTGAACTTTAGCCAAATTTAAAAATATTCCCCTTGATTCGGTTATGTATTGGGTAGGAGGATTTTGAAATATGTTAGCATTATTTCTATGTAGAAACCCTTTAGAAGCCAATTTGTTTAGAGGCTTGCAAGTGCACTAGGCCAATTTATTTCAGCACATTTTTTTTTATTTCTTATTTGTTACGTTTCCAAGCGACTAATTAGTACTGCTGTAATGTGTATTTATGGCCACTTGTCACTAGAGGGCAGTGTTAGACAATAATAGAGGGTTTCTGCTTTCAGTTTCTATATTTTCTGCCAGTAGAGAGCGATCAAAGCATTCCAAGAATTTACAGCACAAATTCTGCTGAAGTCAAACGCAGTGCCCTTATCTCCGCAAACTAGATAATTCCTTTGAAGCTGCTAATGGGTTAATTTACCTATATCCCTGAGCACCTGAGAGTCGGAGGACCAACACTGCCAGCCAATCAGGATCTGCTACTGAGCATGGTGCCATGAAACAGTTTCAGCACCAGTAGCAGATGGATGACGTCACCTTTGTCTTAATGCATTTTCATCGAGCTGTGCTCAGGGATAGAATCCCCACCCATGCCATTAATTTTGACTAATCCCATCTTCATCTCTAGAAATGGGAATAGATCCCAAATTACCAAGTACATCATTGTTTGTTCATTACCCTGTTAGCAGATGGAGAATAGAGGTGATAAGTGTTTGTTCTTATCCATAAAGAGAAGGGTCTGTTGCCTTTCCCAGCTACAATAAGGGCTGGTTCATGTAGACCACTCCCGAGGGCTCGTTTTATCTCACTGAAACGCTTTTCTTCTAGTTTATCACCATTTGTCATCACGTTTAGAAAAGACCAATAACATTTACGGTATATTGGGCTTTTCTCCTGGTGGACTCATAGAGCTTTAGCTGCAGCCACTAGGGTGCACTCAGTAGGCAGTAACATCAGGGCTGGATTTAGGCCTAGGGCACCACAGGAGGAAGGGCACCAAAGCAGGCTAAATTGGTGCAGAATTTGCAAGCTTGCAAATGCTGCAATGCAGAGAGATCAGGCAAGCACCTGACCATGGTACTGTGCTGCTAGCTGCCTGTGCAGCAGCCATCTTGCTCTCTGTACACATTTGCATTGGGGCCGGCGGCTATGGACTTGGGCAGCATTGGAGATGGAAAGGAAGAGGAAGCTTCTGCACTGGAGAAGAGCTGAGAAATGAGTGACACTGATGGCTACTGCGCTGTGAAGGCGAGCTGGCTACCTAGACTGAAAGGGGGGGGGGGGGGGGAGGAAATAAGAGTGTCATCTGCCTACCTATACAGGAGAGAAGGGGGGATCGGTCATCCCGTTACCTATACTGAAGGGGGGCGGCTGGTGACAGTGGCCTAGGGCGGTAAAGAGTACAAAATCCGGCCCTGAGTAACATGTTAGGGAGTTTAGCCCAAGGACTTCTTACTGAATATGTAATAAGAATAGGGGGATACTAAGTGCTCAAGCCCACTATTATATAATAGTATTGCTGTTATATAGTAATAGCAGACATCTTCACATAATAGTTCAGCCAGTAGCAGGGGAAGTTGGTATAATTCCCCCTTAACCAGTACACTATCCAGCCTATAGAACCCTAGAGGAGTTCAAAGTATCTGCTAACACAATGTACTCTGAGACACTGCGCACAGCATCTAGGAACACTCGATTGACTGTAGCGCTTGACCAAACAATGGAAATAGACTATGGGTGTGCTATCACTGAATGTTTTGTGAACTCTGCAGAGAGGGGACATAATGTAGATCATTTGAGTGATATTTGAATCAATGTTTTGGAGAACTCTATCCTGCAGCTGTGTAGTGCTAGTGTCAAGCGGTCAAGTGCTAGTGGTCAAGCTAAAATAGTGCTGTATAGAACAACTGAAGTGAGATGGATATGGAGGGTGCCATATTTAATTTGATGTATACAGTACCAGTTACCTGGCAGTCCTGCTGATCTATTTGGCTGCAGTAACGTCTGAATCTCACACCTGAAACAAGCATGTGGCTAATCTAGTCAGACTTCAGTCTTCATTTTATCTGCATATGCTTGTTCAGGGGCTATGGCTAAATGTACTAGAGGCAGAGGATCAGCAGGAGAACCAGGCAACTGGTATTGCTTAAAAAGAAATAAATATGGCAACCTCCATATCCCTCTCTTTACAATTGTCCTTTAATTTCTAGTAGTGTATGTGGGTTTCCCACCGCAGTGCTGAGTAAGTGGAAGCATGGAGCAGAACAACTGTCAAGCACCTATTCATGTTTGGATTGCAGAGAGAGTGGTGTCTGTTGCACACGCTACTCCCTCTATATTTAGCCCTGTCACTAGGTCAAGTACATCAGCTTAGTGACAGAAGTTCTTTATATGTAGTCTCGAATATCAGAAATTGCTACGCAATGTACTGTACATGAGATTTATTAAATGCTTGATGAGTAATCCTGTTTAAAAATTTCCATCTTGCTCACATTTCAGGCATTGCTCACTTGCAACAGCTTCTAAGCCATTACTGCTGGGCAGTTGGCTTGTGGTCTGGCAGGGGCTTTGTCCAGCCAATTCCCAATGAGTAATATCTCATCTTAAGCAGATAATACATTAGTAGAATATACTTTGAATCAATACTTTAGGTATTTCCTCATGTTACATAGAGGTACTAAGATAGTACAATCATTTTGCATTATCGATGAGCGTCTTATCACACATTAATAACCAGGCTGTTTTCGTTTTTTTTGGTCTGTATTTTGCTGCCTGGAAGAGTTAATTTTCAAGCATGCGAGTGACAGCTTCTGTCTTGTCGGTACCTTGTTGGGAACATAGTAAACATCACTGATATGCAAATTACAGCCATACAAGTTTTCCTGGCAGAATACAACTTCTGAGGGCAGGGGAGAGATAGAAAAGGGTTAATAATTCATGTATTTTTGCTCAGGGACACTTAATAGGCTGCCACTGCACAGAGACAACAAAGCATTCAAAAAAAATTTACAATTAAAAAAATTACATTGTTCTGGTGTAAACTAACCCATACAAACACACTAGCCAAGTGCTCTTAGGGCCCGTTCTCACTGCGGCGATTAGCGGGTGATTCCCACTAATTGCCGAATGTTAACCTATGGCACCACGGGAATTTTGCGATTCGCAACAATCGCAAAATGTGTTCCCTGCAGCATTTTGCAGTGATTCTGGAGCGATCGCCATACAGTGTTTATAAAAGCGCTGATCGCGATCGCTCTGGATCGTGAGAGTGTACAGTGATTTTTTTTTTTTATTTTTTTTTAATTGCAGTAAAATCGCTAAGCGCTACCGTTGGCCAGTGAAAATTAGATGTGTGTACCAGGCATAAAACCCTTTTTAAATGATGCTAATCTTTGCCTCTTGCTCTGTCATTGGGTAGGCCAATCGGTGCAGAGAAGGAGGGTCCCTGGACGGACAGCGACAGAATCCGTGTGTGCGTTCGTAAGCGTCCCCTGGGTCTGAGAGAGGAGAGACGCGGGGAGGTGAACGTGGTGACTGTGGAGGGTAGAGAAACAGTTCATGTCTATGAAAGGAAAGAAGCGGTGAATCTGAAAGAATACATCCTCCAGGTATGGTATAAGACAGAAGGCTGGAGGCCCCTAGAGCAGTATTCAGCTGAAGACCTAATATAACAAGGCAGAGAAGTTTGTACAGTTGTCTATAGCTGTGGAGCACTTCAGCTTCCCATGCCCTCCTGATCACTTTGCCTGTGTCTAAGCAGTGGCAGCATGTTTTGTCACAGGAAGTAGAAGATCTGAGTTTATCTCAGTATTGCATGAGAAGGGGAAATGTTTCTTATTCATGGTTTCCTTTTATTCATACAAATCGAGTTTGAATTTCTTTATTTTAGATATTCATTGACCATGTCTGATTATTTCTTTCTTCATGTCCTTCTGTTTTCTAAAACTCAACATGGACAAGACCTAAATGTTTTTTTCCACCCCACAATGCAATGCTTCTGTCTGACATCACTATTTCTGTTGATGGCACTTGAATAACGCCTGTCCCCCAGGCTCGCTGCCTCGGTGTAATACTGGACTCGAGTCTCTCATTCAAACCACACATTGACAAACTACCCTCCTCTTGTCGCCTCCACCTAAAAAACATCTCCCACATCCACCCTTTTCTCACACAGGACCACAGCTCCACGCTTCTTGTGTATCCCCTGATTATTGCACATCTAGACTACTGCAACTCTCTGTTCTGCAGCCTCCCCGCCAACCGCTTAGCTTCACTACAGTCCATCAAGAACCTCTCCTCCCGCTTCTCAAGCCCAATCCCCCTCTGTCAGTCCCTTCACTGGCTGTCAGTTACACAAAGGATACAAATCAAAATCATGACTCTTGCCTACAAAGCTCTCCACATCCTGGCTCCTTCTTATCTAAATAAACTACTTTCCAGATACTATCCTACTTGCAATCTCTGCTCTACCAACAATATGTTCCTGTCTTTCTCTCAATCCTCTCCCCACTTTTGAAACACACGCCCCTCAACACATCCGCCTCATACCCACAATTACACTTTTTTTTTTTTCTTAGGCTCATTCTTAAAACTCCCCTCTTCAGGCAAGCATACTGTCGGTCTTAGGACACTATGGCCATTTTACCACCCCATACACATTTTACAATCCCATACACTTTCCTTCTCCCACTGTCCTATCCCTTAAAGGGACTCCGAGCAGTTCAGAAACTATGGAAAGATGCATATCATTTTAAAACTCTCTTTCTCCGCTTTACAATGATATATAAACCGCCGCTCTACACCTTTTAGTTTTCGCTAATTTCGCGATTGAAAGGGCGGCGATTTAGGTGTCGCCAGAAAGAGCAGAAAGAGAGCTTTAAAATGATATCCATCTTTCCATTCATACATTGTATTGCACAGGGCGACTTTTTCTGCTGAATGGAGCTGCTGACTTTGAGAAAAAGTCGGCCTGTGTAATACAATGTAACTATGGAAAGATGGATATCATTTTAAAGCTCTCTTTCTCCTCTTTCTGGCGACACCTAAATCGTCGCCCTACGCCTTTTAGTTTTCTCTATTTTCGTGATCGAAATTGCGGCCACGGCATTTTCAATCGCGAAAATAGCAATTGGAAAGAGGAGAAAGAGAGCTTTAAAATGATATGCATCTTTCCATAGTTTATGCACTGCTCAGAGTCCCTTTAACCATTTCAGTCAGCGGGGATTTTTCACCTTATGCATCAGAGCAATTTTCACCTCCCATTCATTCGCTAATAACTTTATCACTACTTATCACAATTTATTGATCTATATCTTTTTTCCGCCACAGATTAGGCTTTCTTTGGGTGATACATTTTGCTAAGAATAATTTTTTTTATAAATGCATTTTAACAGGATTAATAAGAAAAAATGGAAACAAATCATTATTTCTCAGTTTTCGGCCATTATAGCTTTAAAATAATCCACGCTACCATAATTAAAACCTATGTATTTTATCTGTTTGTCTCGGTTATGACACCATTTACATTTTGTCCCTATCACAATGTATGGCACCAATATTTTATTTGGAAATAAAGGTGCATTTTTTCCGTTTTGCGTCCATCACTATTTACAAGCTTATAATTTTAAAAATGTTCGTAGTATAATACCTTCAAATGCATATTTAAAAAGTTCAGACCCTTAGGTAACTATTTATGTTTTTTTTTTTTTTGTAATTTTTTTTTTCCCATTAAAAATTATTTGGGTAATATTTTGGTGTGGGAAATAAACAGTTAATTTGTAATGTTATTATATGTGTAAATTGTAATGTAAAAAAATATGTCGATGTAGTTTTACTATTTGGCCACAAGATGGCGACCTTCAGTGTTTTTTTTTGTTTTTGTTTGTTTTTTTTTCTCTCCTTGTGCTTCTCTCTAAGCGGAAGCACAAGGATGATGCGGAAAATGTTACGTGCAGAAAGACTGAAGCCTCTTGTAAGAGCGCTTCGGTTTTTCTGCAGGGGACACGGATCGGTGATCGGAAACCATGTTCCCGTTCACTGATCCCAGGGCTACCGGGGGTCAGCACGGGGGCGCACCCGCGATCACGTGCGAGAGCGCCCCGAAGCACAGCAGAGCAGCCGCCCGGACGTGAGCTTCACGTCCGGGCGGCAGAAATGGTTAAAGAGGAACGCTAGTGAAAATAATGTAATAAAAAAAAAATGCTTCATTTTTACAATAATTATGTATAAATGATTTAGTCAGTGTCTGCCCATTGTAAAATCTTTCCTCCCCCTGATTTACATTCTGACATTTATCACATGGTGACGTTTTTACTGCTGGCAGGTGATGTAGCTGCTGCATGCTTTTTTTGGTAGTTAGAAACAGCTGTAAACAGCTATTTCCCACAATGCAACAAGGTTCACAGACAGGTAACTGACAGGACCATGGTGAACTTCATCCTAATCAGTAGCTGAGTCCCCCTTTTACATGAGAAATCTATTCCTTTTCACAAACGGATCATCAGGGGGCTCTGTATGGCTGATATTGTGGTGAAACCCCTCCCACAAGAAACTCTGAGGACCATGGTCCTGACAGTTTCCTGTCTGTGAACCTCATTGCATTGTGGGAAATAACAGCTGTTTACAGCAGGGCTAACTGTAAAAAAAGCAAGCAGCATCTCCTTCCACTGACATCACCTGCTAGCAATAAAAAGGTCACCATGTGATAAATGTCAGAATGTAAATCAGGGAGAAGAAAGATTTTACAATGGGCAAACACTGACTCAATCATTTATACATAATTATTGTAAAAATGAAGCACTTTTTTTATTACATTATTTTCACTGGAGTTCCTCTTTAACCCTTTAGACTGTAAGGCCCCCTTTAATCAGTTCAGAAAGAAAACTGATTTTCAAAGCAATGTCCATGTTTCCTATGGCACAGTTCCCACTATACACGTTTTAACTGAAAGCTTTTTCACAATGCACTGCTATGAAAAAAAACGCATACCAACACATACTAACACACACTAACTCATACCAATGGATTAAGTGTAAAAGGACCATTAGGCCTTGTGGCCAGGCTCTCTTCCTGCTGTGTAATGTGCATGCATATGTTCTACCATTATGTAAAAATCTGTTATTGATTTGTTCACTGTATCCGCTGTAATCCACCTTTGTCTTGTACTGTAATTGTCTTTGTAATTGTATTCTGTTGTACAGCGCCACGGAAGATACTGGCTCTATGTCAATCAATAATTATTTTTATTTCAGTTACTTTTAGTTTTACCATCAATGCTGTTTTTCAGCACGTGTTCTACTTTGATGAAGTGTTTGGCGAGAACCTGACCAATCAGGACGTGTACATAAAGACCGCTCAGCCGCTGATCCAGCATGTGTTCAATAGGTAGGAGAAATTACTTCACACATGCCCTTGATGCATGAAATAGCGTTAAATTTACCGCGCAGACACTGCGCAGATTACTATTAGCGCGCACATAGGCGGTATTCTGCTAGCGCGGTACGGTAATAACTGTAGTAGCGGTCGCGCTAGTGGAATACCTCGGTCGCGCTAGCAGTGCATCACACGACAATTAGGAGTGTGTACTGCATGCGCACGCTAATAGTGACCCCCGCTGTGTGTGCACGGTAGATATAACGCCCTTGTCATCTCCATTCCTTTAACTTTTTTTTTTTTTTGCTTTTGACTTTACATTTTTGCAACCAACGTGAAAAATTGCTGGGCTACAGTTTTGTATATAAGACTGAGCAGCCCGGACCCTTCACACATCTGACACGGGTGATCTGCTGTTTATTTTTTATTGTGATAGGCATAAATGCCACAGGTCACCTACATGCTGGCATATGCAGATGAGGATGGTGAGGCCTGGTCACCCTTGATGTGAGTATCAAGTTAAAGCTAACGGCGAATTCACCCGACTGAGTCCAGGGTGGGCTCTGCTGGAAACTAGTGTAATATAGGCTCTGAAGCATCACCGTATTTTACAAATTTACCCGTGTGACTCCGAAGATCACTTATGAGAACCTTTTCTTCAGATCTGGGGAAAGTAAACAAATACCAACTTGTAAGAAACCAACACCACCTTGTGGTAAGTAGGAAATATGACACGTGCTAACGTAGTTGAGTCCAGGAGCCCCCCCAAAAAAGGTACAGGCAAAAAGGTGTGTGCCCAGGTCCTCGTCCCCATACCAATGGGTATCAAGCAGGAAGAAAGTCCCCAAAGGACCGACACCACACAATAAATAAATATAAATATAATATAATAAGTAAATATAGCTCAGATACTTGAAGTCATACAAAAAGTGACATAAACGATGGCCATGCTGACCTCTCTCAAGTTTCCAAAAAGTCAGGCGACAGGCCTGGAGTTGCACCTCCTTTTTCAAGCTGTGCTGGTTCTCTCTCAATCCACAGTCACATCTTTCTACTCCCTGGGAAGGTGTGCTAGAGAACATTCAGAGCGGACCCTATAGCCATTTAATTGGCAATCATTACAAAACAGTGCTCTTTTACATTGCCCCCTTCACAGTTTTCAAATAGTGAAACCCAGGCTGGACAAATGACAATGAGGTATAGTAAGACGGCCTCAGGATTTCCCCCAAAAAGTCTCCCTGTGTGGCAGAGATGGTGTTGGTATTCAAATTCAGAATATCGAATTCGGAAGAACCCAAATACTCTCGAAAACCACACTTCAGCACCATTTCAGTACAAAAGAAGTGGGCGGGGCAGGGGGCGTTCCCTACTTGCGCTTCACGGCAAGTTGCAGGTGATTTTTATGCTTTTTCCTTCTAAAGCCAGAAGGAGGAAGCCTCAGAGTCACATGAAGCGCAAATAGTGAACTCCCCCTAACCCTGTCCACTTATTTAATACTGAAATGGTGCTGAAAAGGCGGGCTAATCACAATGGGCGGGTCTAATCATTACTATGAGAACAGTTGCTTGCATGGCCTGGGTTTCGTGTTTTTCAGAGCACTTCGTAAGGCATGTGAATGTTGATACAAAAACTGCTGAGTGCCTGTATGCCACGATTTCAGTCCAATTTTGATTCAGTCTGTCATGATTATAAAGTCCAGGGTTAATTTAACAGATGCAGACAGTATCAAAATGCCTGAATTTCTGTCTCTTTTCCTGTTTGAGTGCCAACAAATTCATTGTAAAGTTTTTAGCAGAGGCGGCAGCTCTACTGGGAGGGATGGAAGTGATAGAAAAAGAACTGATGAAGAGCAGAAGTATGGACACAGGATGGCCCAAAGGCGGCCATACATTAGGCGGCGGCCACCAGGGATGCTCTCATGAGTAAATTTGAGTGCATAAGCACTTGAATTCGTGATTTAAATGACATTAACTACCGCAGGTGTGCAGCGTGGACATAAGGGGTTATTTTCCCATAAATCCGCGTCCTCCCTGCGCCCCAAATAGCTTGCACGTGTCCTATTGCGTGGTGGCGAGGATTGCAACGCGCGTGCAAGCTATTTGGAGTGCAGAGAGGCAGCAGATTTATGGGAACATAACCCCTTATGTCCCCGCCGCACACCTGCGGTAGTTAATGCTCATTTAAATCACGAATTCAAGTACTTAGGCACTCAAATCTACTTATAAGAGCATCCGTGGCGGCCACCAGATCGACCATTGGATAGATCCCTCTCTGATTGAATCTGTATTTCTGCATGAAATCCATTAGAGATCATCCTAGGGCTGCCGCCTCCTGGACCTACGTGTATGTCATTTGTCCCAGCCCATGGTGAGTGCTCACCTGTCATGCGACTCTTCGACCTTCTCCTGTATCCAGCATCTTTTTGAATTGCCACCACGAGCGACTGTACTCCTTGACATCGGCGCATGTAGTGACGTCACTTACACGTGGCTCCAGGCGGCAATGGAGAAAGATGCAGAACACAGAAGGAAGACCTAACATGTGAGCCTGCAACAGTCCCCAGGGGGGAGACCGGCCAAAGGTCTGTAGATCGTCAGGAGATCGAACGCTGTTGTCACTTTGCAACCTATCAAACCCTTGAGTCCGAGGTTTTCCAACATGCCCGATCTATCCTTTTGACTGGTTTGGACAGAAATCGATCGAGTGGCCATGTTGCAGCATCAATATCGGCTAGATTTAATCAATATGATCGAATCGGACATATATAAATGCCAAAACTCGAGTAATGTATGAACACCACAGTCCAGCCTAGTATCTACAGACATTGCCATGTTTGATCAATACAATCTATTGGAAAATGTTCTGATGTATATCCTACTGCTAAACCATGAAATCCTATATTGTGACCATTGCTGAATTTCAGGGGAAACGCCACATGTTTTGCGTATGGCCAAACAGGTGCTGGTAAAACCTACACCATGATCGGCACTCAGAAGAACCCCGGACTGTACGCTTTGGCTGCAAAGGACGTCTTCAAGCAGCTGGAGGCTGCCCAACCGGCCAAAGAGCTTTCTGTGTGGATTAGCTTCTATGAAATCTACTGTGGCCAGCTGTACGACTTGCTAAATGGAAGGAAAAGGTGTGTCCTGCCAGACACTGCTGTTTTGTTTTTTGTATTCTTTTGTGCTGTTTGATGCTTCTTGAGAATTATCACTTTACAGAACTTTTTGTTATTATTTATTGTATTTATAAAGCGCTAACATATTACACAGCGCTGGACAATAAATGCATTCAATGGTACAAAGGATGACAGATATAACAAGGTTATACAACATAGGACAAAGTTATACAAGGCAAACTGGGTACAAGATACATAATTATGTGATTTGGGCTGGTTAGGTAGGCCCAGTAATACAAGTACGAGGCGGTCATAGGAAAGGAGCACACAATCATGTAGAATACACTAGGGAAGGGAGAGGGTACAAGATACATGATCATGTGATTTGGGCTGGTTAGGTAGGCCCAGTAATACAAGTACGAGGCGGTCATAGGAAAGGAGCACACAATCATGTAGAATACACTAGGGAAGGGAGAGGGTACAAGATACATGATCCTGTGATTTGGGCTGGTTAGGTAGGCCCAGTAATACAAGTATGAGGCAGTCATAGGAAAGGAGCACACGATCATGTAGAATACACTAGGGAAGGGAGAGGGTACAAGATACATGATCCTGTGATTTGGGCTGGTTAGGTAGGCTCAGTAATACAAGTACGAGGCGGTCATAGGAAAGGAGCACACGATCATGTAGAATACACTAGGGAAGGGAGAGGGCACAAGATACATGATCATGTGATTTGGGCTGGTTAGGTAGGCCCAGTAATACAAGTATAGGGCAGTCATAGGAAAGGAGCACACAATCATGTAGAATACACTAGGGAAGGGAGAGGGTACAAGATACATAATTATGTGATTTGGGCTGGTTAGGTAGGCCCAGTAATACAAGTATGAGGCAGTCATAGGAAAGGAGCACACGATCATGTAGAATACACTAAGGAAGGGAGAGGGTACAAGAGACATAATTATGTGATTTGGGATGGTTAGGTAGGCTCAGTAATACAAGTACGAGGTGATCATAGGAAAGGAGCACACTATCATGTAGTATACACTAGGGAAGGGAGAGGGTACAAAATACATGATCATGTGATTTGGGCTGGTGAGGTAGGTCCAGTAATACAAGTACGACGCGGTCATAGGAAAGGAGCACACGATCATGTAGAATACACTAGGGAAGGGAGAGGGTACAAGATACATGATCATGTGATGTGGGCTGGTTAGGTAAGCCCAGTATTACAAGTACGAGGCAGTCATAGGAAAGGAGCACAAGATCATGTAGAATACACTAGGGAAGGGAGAGGGTACAAGATACATGATCATGTGATTTGGGCTGGTTAGGTAAGCCCAAGTACGAGGCGGTCATAGGAAAGGAGCACATGCTCATACACTAGGGAAGGATGAACCCTGCCACAGGCTTACAATCTAAGGTAGGGGGGTGGACACACTAGGTAGGGGCTGTAGAATAAGTAGTCAGTAGAGAGTTACTGTGTGGTAGGGGGTGGGAAGGCCATCTTGCAGGTTTGCGCATAGATTTATAGGCAAGGCGTAGAATCTTGAAACTTATCCTTGATCGGATAGGTAGCCAACATAAAACTGAGGCTGAGTAACCAGGAGACACAGGAGACCTTCCTGGTTATGGTGGTGCCGGCCATAAGGAGGGAAAAAGCCCTCTGCTAAAAAGTGTTTATGGAAAACTCATATTGATCACTTGAAGCGTCCTCCAAGCCTTGTGGGTATTTTTTTTACCCCGCCTATATGGGAGTTCAGATAGGTGAAGGGGAGGAGAAAGACAGCCTATGCTTCTTCCCAGCTTAAAGGGCATTGTGATGGTTGTAAAAATACTAGTCCTCCATCAGGGACGGATCTAGGGGGGGGCAAGCAGGTATCTTGCCCCAGGCGCAGTTTGTTGAATTCTTAAAAAGGCGGCAAAATTAATGGCAGTTTAGGCGCCAAAACCTAACCTTTAGGCGCCAAAACCTGACCTTGCCCCAGGCGCAACTTGGTCTTGATCCGTCCCTGTCCTCCATGTACTAGCATTACCACCCCACCATGGCTGCTGCTAGCATTAACGCTCAGCTGAGCCCCGGGCAGTCTTGGTCTTTGGCTGAACTTTCTGCTTTGGAAGCACATCTCACCATGCCCCTCCCCTGCTGGTAATACATCTCTCCACCCCCTGATGATGTCATCACCTTACATTCTCACCAAACCAATGCCAGACAGGTGTCACATGGAGAGAGAGCCAGTAGTCAAGTCCATAGTCAGATTCTCCTCAGTAGAACCATGTTTTTTGAGGTAGTAAGCCTTCCCAGCATGCCACTTTACTGCTAGACAGGAAGACCGTTAAACACTACAGAGTCACCTTAAGTGGAAACATGCCGGGGTGAGGAGCAGAGTGCAACAATTGCATAATAAAATGTGGTTTCTATTGTGCAGGCTGTATGCCAGGGAAGATGGGAAGCATGTCGTTCAGGTTGTGGGACTCCGTGACGTTCAAGTGCGCAATGTAGACTTCCTGCTGGAGGTAAGGAATATGCTGCTCATCTTCTGACCCTTATTAGAAAATGGTCTGTCAGTAATTGATGTTGGAAGCATCCATATCTATCCCACTGTCTTTCCCTTCCTCTACTTTTTCTACAGTTTATAATTTTCATTTTTTATGTTGAGCAGCAAGTCAGCTTTGCACTTTCCTGTTTAACCCTCATCAACAGACTTATCAGATCTTCTTACCATTAGCCATGCCGGGATAGAGAATACTAAAAATAATCCAGCATCCTTGGAATGGGGTTTTAGTTGTTTTATTTGTCTGCTATTAGTTGGCATGATTGTAGTCGCACTTACTGCTAGTTAACTAACCTTCAAACACTCCTCCAATCTATTCTGACACGGCCAAGACAGCGGCATAACTACAGATCATAGGGCCCGGCAGTGAGAGTTTGATTTGTGCTCCCGCCCTATGTTCACACTCCTCCATCCAGTGCTGATAAGTACTGCTAGTGACCACCCATCTGCAAGGAGTCACATATGTTAGGCTTTCTGAAAGGGAGACCCTGAGCAGAGGTAAAAAAAAAAAAGCAAATCTGGACTGACCTGGGGCTTCTTCCAGCCCCCCTGTAGCCCACAAGGTCCCTTGGTGTCCTCAGGGACCCCTCCGTGGTCCCGCTGGCGGCTCCGTAAACCTGGCAACTTCAGCCGAAGTCGCATATGCACGGCCCGTCCAGGCACCTGTCGCCATACGGGTTTCTGCTCATGCGCGGTAGTCGAAAGACTGAACTGAAAGGCCAAAGTCGCCAGCTTTACAGAGCCGCCAGCGGGACCGCGGATGGGACCCAGAGGACACCGAGGGACCTTGTGGACTACGGGGGGCTGGAGGAAGCCCTGGGTAAGTCCAGATTTGCTTTTTTTCCCCCTCTGCTCGGGGTCCCTTTTTAAAGGACAACTATAGCGCAAAAAAAAAAAAACTTGACGACCGCAGTGGTAACCCCCCTTAAAGACCAGGCTCATTTTTGCAGTGCTGGGCTGTGCAGGCTTTTCAGCCTTCTGCACAGCCCAGCTTAGATGCCCAGCGATCGGACTCGCCTCCTTTTTTTTGTCCCTAAGGGGACATGCCGCCGGAGGGGTCCGATCACTGCAGGCTTTTTTTTTTCACATGCCTCAGCGAGGCTCTCTCTCTCCCCGTCCCCCTCCCTCCCCTTTCCTCCTCCCCTCCGTGAACTAGGATTGGAACAGGACGGCGATCCGTCCTGTTCCGCCTCTCATAGGCATCAGCCTATGAGAGGACGGCTCTCCCGGCCAATCAGAGGCCGGGGATCGCCGATCTGTACAGAGCTGCGGCCCTCGGCAGCTCTGTACGGATGTAAACAAAGGGGATTTCTTTCCCCTTACGTTTACAAGCAGCCTACTAGCCGCAATCAGCGGCTAGCAGGCTATTCACGGAACTCTGTTCCATGAAGCGGCAGGGAACCATCGCACATGCAGGTGGCCATTCCCTGCCAAACTGCAGCTCCAGGACTTGACGCCAAATATATAAATTAATGTTTCTCCCGGAGTTAAATGCACTATAAGTTACTTTTTACCTATTTTGCTGCCACTTACAGCAGGTAGTGGAAATCTTACAGATCTCTTAGGTTTTGGACTATTCCATCTTCTCATGGGGGATTCCCAGTTATTTCTTTATTTACAAAAGCACTTACTGAACTGCAGTTGATCAGTCTAACTGCCAAAATAGTGTGCATATGAGTAGGAAATCTGGCTGATATCTTTGTATAGATTGTTTCCAGGGAGTGCTTTTATTAAAAAAAAAAAAAAAAAAGTTAATGCTGAGAATCTCCCATAAGAAGATAGACTAGTCCAAAATCTGTCAGCTTTATGACAACAACATAGTAAAAAAAAATAATAAATATTCATAGTTTATTTTACTCTGGAAAAATGTACATTTTATATGTTTGAATTTTAAATTTGACAATTTTGTGACTAGCGGTCCTTTAGCCATAACAAAACGTGCTCAGGAGGGAGGCCATTTGGTATCGGAGGGACCCCAGATGGTCTGGTTCCCCTGGTAGCTGCAGGTATTGTTCCCCCAGTAATTCCTCAGAATCCAGGCAAGGGGTAATGACTGTAGCCACCTACTGTAATAGCAGAAACATTTCAATAAATTCCAAACTATGGCCTCGATTCATAAAATTGTGTTCGGTGAAGTAAATCAGTGCGGGGAAACGCCGCGCTCGGTATTTCAGACTTCTGGGTGGTCATCCATAAAATGTTGCCAGTTGCGATAGCTGAGCGGAGATTTCCCGCTGTAGGCAGGCGGTAAACTGTCGGGAGCCTTGCGGAAACACAGGAGCTGGCTGAGTCCCTCCGTGCGCTGCTCTCTCTGCTGCTGCTTGGGAGGTCTGTCCCATTGACTTACATGTACTCCGCACGCTTATCGCTACATCCGAGCAAGCGGTATTTCCCCTCCGCATACCGCTTGCTCTAATTTTTATGAATGAACATTTTGTTACATTTCTGCCTAGAATCGCCGCATAAAGCGGTGATTTATCATTCTGCTCCGGAATGTCAGCTCCGCATGCGGAAACAGCCTTTATGAATACACATTTTGTTCAGTGTTCGGTAAAGTCGGCTGTTTTCGGCATTTCCGCATGCGGGAATGCATGCTTTATGAATCGAGGCCTAAATTTGAGGCGAGGCATCAGTTGTGATTAGGATCTTGGTAAATCAATCCCATACACTCAGAATGTTTTCAAATCAACCACGGCAAGTGCCAAAGTAAGTGAAAGTGGGTGGAGCCAGTAGGACCAAAAAAAACCTGAAAGTTTTTTGAAAGAGGGTTTAGAGGCGTGGCTAAATGTTACTGAGGAATTCAGTAATCAAACATGGCAAATATGACACAGGTCATAAATGTTGTACGGGTGCATTGATAATATCTAATGCCTTGCAAGTGCTTCCTAAAAAGAAGCGCAGATTCCTGGGGAGTCAGTCCATCAGTAATCGTGTTCTTGGTGTAGGTTTCCTTCAGTACGTACATGTGACGTTCTTCTCTCCACAGATGATTGCTAGGGGCAGCAGAGAGCGCAGTACAGGCGCCAGCGGGGTAAACTCAGACTCCTCCCGATCACACGCCATCATACAGATCCAGATCAAAGATGGTGGGAATAGAAAACTGGGGAGGTGAGATCATGACATTTGCTCTTCACTGTGTAATTACTGCTGTGATGTATAAAAGCAACGCAGGGATAGTGCTGACTAGTACAACATTGCTTTGCATTTCACCTTTTTCCCCCGCCATGTTTTTCAGAGTGTAGTGAAGTACGTAGCTTCCTCCTCTCCCAAGCACCTGTCTAAATGTTAGAGCTAGCATTGGGTTGCCTCCTCTAATACCAAATAGGCCTAGGTCTGATAGACTAATGCTAGGCCACCTAGTGTTACTACTGGGCAGAACACAGTCCTAGCTCTGAATAATCAGATTGGTGTCTGGAGGGAGGAGGCTGCACGCCTCACTGCACTACAGAAAAGGTGTCAGGGTGGCGGCAACAATGCAGGGCAGTGCTTTACCAGTAAGCACTATTCATGCTACGGTTTTTTTGTGGAGGCTTAGGACCTTTAAATGTTCCATCTCTGTAGCTTCCTAAAGTAAACCTGAGCTATATAAACAAAGCATCTGAACCCTAAAACACACAATCAGTTACTGTGGGTGAAATCTGAATGGCAGAATAAATTGTTGTATCAAAGGTACACTCAAGGAAACAGATATGCAGATCAGTGAGTATTTTTCTCCTTTGGTCTTTTTTATTTTTTTATTTTTTTTTGTTTCCTTTGATGAGATGGATGGCTTCATTGACAATTAGTGATGGTCATGTCTAGGAGAACTCATGGAAAAGCATGTGATCAGTTTGGTCAGGTGATAGATAGGCAAGTCTCTGATTTGTTAGTCATGATCAGGTGCTAAAGCAGGATGTGACCATAGCAAATCAGAGCTTTGCTAATTTATCAGCTCATCAAATAAATCACATGCTTCTCCACGAGTTCTCCTAGACATTGACCATCACTAGACTAACGGGCAAGGTTTTTTTTAATAGTCTTGCATTCACTGCCAATTTAAGTTTACTTTTTTTGCGGCGCCCATGGAAGATGATGGCGCGATATAAATGATTATAAATATTGCCCTTGAATTGTATGAAAATTGTTCCTGAGTAATATGGTCGTGTAGAAGAGGGCATCAGAGTTATATTCTGTGGTGCTTAATCACGCATCTGTTCCTCAGAATGTCCTTCATTGACCTTGCCGGAAGCGAGCGGGCGGCCGATGCCAGAGAATCCGACAAACAAACCAAAATGGAGGGAGCGGAAATAAACCAGAGTCTGCTCGCTGTAAGTGTACACAATTGCCTGCCTGGGGAAATGTACAGAATTAGTACAGGGTGCTTGCATAACTCATGGAGAAACAGAACCAGACAGTAAAGTCTCTTTTTTTTTTTTTTTTTTTTACCTTATTTTCTTATTCAGCCGCCTTCAGCATTAAATTCTAAGCGGATTTGCCACATCCCCGAGGCAGAACAAGTTATTATGGCCCAGAAATAGCCCTGCAAAGTTCCACGACTTTGCAGGTCGCAGATTTTGCTGCCCGGGGAGGCAGAGCTTTGCACTGTAGCTTTGCCTCTTCTCCAGTCAATCTCCGCCTCTCCCCGCCCCTCTCAGTGAAAGAAGACTGGGTGGGGGAGAGGCGGAGATTGACTGGAGAGGAGGCAGAGCTACTGCGCACAGCTCTGCCTCTACCAGGAAGAAAAATCTGCGAGCCCTGGAACTTTGCAGGGCTATTTCTGGGCCATAAATCACTCAATCTGCCGCAGGGATGCGGCGAATCAGCTTAGAATTGAATGCTGAAGGGGACTGGATAAGAACATAAGGTAAAAAAAGACTACAGTGTCTCTTTAAGTGGGCCTAAAAGATCTAAAAACAAAAACAAAAAAACCCACTGAAAAATTACTGTATGCCAAGTACAACTTTAATAAACGAAACAAACTAATTTTCAATGTAACAAGAAGCAACACGCAAAGTGCATCACTTTAGGAGTGAAAGAATGAATAAGCACATAATTTCGTTAGTGCAGGGTTGTGGAACTCCAGTCCTGAAATTGAAGTCCTCACACGTTTTTGGCACAGCTCACATTAATTGATGGGAGTGAATCAGGAAACGTGTGGCTCATCAAGTAGGACGCATTTCTCCATTTCTCAGTCCATCCTAAACACTGGCATGGATATGGCCCACGAGGACTAGAGTTGGACACCTGTGCTTTATGCCCTTCATAACCCAGACATACATCAAGAGCTGCTAGTTTGTGGAATACGTATGGTTAATTATTTTACAGAGAGATATTCTTTAGCTTGCAGAAAGTTGTTTCAGGCTGTTTGGGCCTTCATCAGTGCAGGGAATAGAATGGTAGGACTTAAAGCCCATTTACACAGAACCGAAGTAAAATATTAAATCTACATCTGTGGAATTTACTACAGCAGATGATGGATTTGCTGCATGTACTGCAGTGCATGATGGGAGTGGAGTATCTGATGGAGAGCAGGGAGCGGTTCCTTAAAGTGGATCCGAGATAAACTTTTACGCATTTCATAATTGTGGCCCTTACATATAATTTATAGGGCATTCCTCAAGACAAATTTTGTTTGTTTGTTTTAATGACCTAAATCCCTATAAACTAAACAAGCCACACCCACTGCTCCTCCAGCACCCAGGCATTCTGAGTCCTATGTAGCAAGTGCTCATTGGAGCTCAGTCTGGGGAGGAGGAGGCTTTTCTGAAAAGAGGAGGAGGAGGTGTTATCAACCGGGAGCTGGGATTTCTGCTGAGATTTCAGAGGCAAGGGGGTGGAGAGGGGAGAAGAGGGGAGTGGAGTTTTCATAGGCTGAGGGTAGGAGATGCAGAGCAGCTCGCCTGTGTAATAAGAAGAATATGGCTGGTCACATTTCATCACTAGAAGAAATAATCATATCTTGTTGAAGCTGTTTTCTAGATTTGCTGTGTAAACTATCTAAACTTTAGATGAGATATATATATACATATATATATTACTTGCTATAGTTAGTTTTTCATCTTGGATCCGCTATACCAGAGATGGTCAGTGAGCTGTAAATCTGACTTATGTGCAAAATTATTTCACATTGTATCCAACTTGGAATGGGGCCAATCAAAGTTCAGGAAGCTCACTTGCTTACCCTAATTCCAGTCTACATACAGTTTGCATGCAAGCTGTAATGATTAGCATCTAATTGACCATCTCACTTCCTTATTGTTAGTGTGTAACAGCCTGAAAACCCCACCCCATTCCCAGCCTGTAGCTGATGCAGGCTCTGTCGGTTGGCTGCTTACACAGACCCTCCTTCTAGATGGCTTCAATGAAGAGCATGAGAATTGTGATCATGTGACCTGATCAATAGTTAGTCAGTACAGGTATTACAACTGAAATGCAATAATATTTGGGACGGGGAGCCTTCACCGCTGTGCAAGGTACGGGGGTCTGTCAGTCGCACAATATAGACCGCCGTTACTGCTGCGTACCCAATCAAGCCCTTGCACCTTTACTCTGCAGGTCCGATCTGATTTCCGATCGATTTTTCATAGGTGTGAACGATAAATCAATCTGACATGTTGGAAATAGTCGATCTGACAGTAAATCTGTCAGAAAATTGTATCGGGTGTACCTAGCAGAGCACAGAAAAGGGTGTAGAGTTGAAGCTGCATAAATGTTTCTTCAGATATTTCTTGCGTGGTCTCTGATAATGGGTTGGTCTTTTCTGTGCAGCTGAAGGAGTGTATCCGCGCCCTGGACCAGGAACAGGCCCACACCCCCTTCCGACAGAGCAAGCTGACCCAGGTGAGAGCTCCTATCAAATGGCGGAATATAAACTGACTATTGTGCAGTGCACTGCTTCCAGCCATCACCTAAACATCACAGCTCTTACATATTTATATATGTGTAAAAATGTACTTGTACAGAAGTGTTTGAAGTGCCTTTGTAGTGGATCCATGCATATGAGCTCACTGCTATTTTCTGATGTGCTTAAAACAGCAGAGAGGCTGCTTCCTGCTCTGAACACACCATGTTCTTCCCAGGCTCTTTTAGCTGGGTGCTCCCCCCGGCTAGTTTTGGTGAGCACCCGGCTGGCATCGGCGCAACTCCTCCTATGCTGTATGCAGAGTTGCGCACAGAAGCACCGGCCCTGCATTCTCTCATCTCGCCCCACCCAGCTACTTTTTCACGCCACCCAGCTGCAAAAATTTTCTGGAGAGAACCCGGACACCCCCTTCCCTTTGTGTAGACTGAAGAGTTTGTGTAGACTGAAGCTGTCTTTCCTCCACCTAGACAGTATGAGTCATCACAGGGGGGTGGGTGAGTAGTATTTAAGAACACTTAAGGTGCCCAAAAAACAAATATCGCAGATCGAATCTGCTCTGAGAGATATCTGGGGGCTGCCCATACATTGCAAGCCGATTCCCAATCATTTTCAGCATGAAATCTCTTGGAAATTGACCTCGTAACGCTGCCTCTGCTGCCTGGCCAAACCCCCCCGCCCCCCATTGTTAATGTGCTCACCCCTCCCTACATGGGGGGGGCAGCGGCCAGGGGTCTGTTTCGGTTTTTTCTGTCGTTGTGATATTGCACGCCAGTACCACTACATGAGATTGAGGTACATACAAACCAGCCATAGGGGTACAAAGGTGTTGTAAGGCTTTTTTGTGTTTTTATTGTTCTATTTGTGCTTTCCAACCCCCCTCCCCTTTAACTTTTTTTAATAGATCATGCATGGAATGAGGGCAGTTTGAGGGTAATTTACCATAGATACAAAGATAGCCCCTGCATTGCTGCCTGCTCTGGTATTTTCCTCTCCTGAAGAAATCTGAGATCTTCCTTGGCTCCCTGTTATGTATAGCTGTCACCATTTAATCTTTACACGCAATAATGCAATAATGCAGCACCTACTATAGTCATGATATGCACAGAGCAATATCTTGTAGCTTTTTGTCAGTCAGATTACATCTTTCACTGGTGTGTAGTAAGCAGAGCAAAGTAGGATGACTGCATTAAGCTTGCACTCATCCTGTAGGAGTGTGACACATCTTTTTCTCCTTTATAGGTTCTGAAGGATTCTTTTGTTGGTAACTCAAAGACCTGTATGATTGCCAATGTATCCCCCAGCCACATAGCAACTGAGCACACGCTAAACACCCTGCGTTATGCAGACAGGTAAGTAGTCGCGCACTGCAGATTTCCCCATCAACCCGCACCCTAGAGCTGTGCTGCATCTTGTCTGAGCACAGAGGTTTTTACTAAGTAGTACTAACTCCTGCTGATTGTTTTGCTGGCTGACTTATTGGCACTCTAAAAGAACAATTCTGAAGCAGTCTCAACAGTTATGTAGTAGAAAGGTCCGATGGACTGAGTGACTATAATTTCAATAGGTTGTTCATTTAAAGTGCTATTAAACTCTAAAATGAAAATCTAAAAAAAAATCAACACTGTATTGTGTTAATGAAAGTGTTATCTAAAAGATCTTTTCTCACAATTGCAAGTGTTCAAGTTAAAAAAAAAAATGTCTACAATGTACATTTAGCACTGGTTATGTCTTCTCTTTGTAAAAGAGGCAGTTATCTGAATTGTGCTGCTAAAGCCCCATACCGTTCTGCCGACAGTTTCCCAGTGTGTACAGTCTGTCGGCAGGTTGATGTGGCTGGTTTTGACCGATCCGCTGAGCCTTTGGACTGACTTCAGCGGCGTCTTATCAGTTGTTTGAACAATGGCAAACAACTTTTTTGGTTGTTTCAACAACAAAATGTGTTTGATAATTTTGTTGAGTGTGTGTATGGGGCTTAAAACACATACAAATAATAAGTACCGTACATTTCTGCCAGAGTAAAATGAGCCATAAATTACTTCTCTCCTATGTTGCGGTCACTTACAATAAGTAGTAGAAATCTGACATTACTGACAGGTTTTGGGCTAGTCCATCTCTCCATAGGGGATTCTCTGCATGGTCTTTATTCTTTATTATAAAGACATTCCCTGAAAATGATAAATACAAAGATGCTGACCAGCCTCCCTGCTCGCTGCACACTATTTTGGCAGTTGGATGGAGCAACTGCAATTCACTAAGTGCTTTTAAAAATAAAGAAAACCCTGAGAAACCCTCTATGAGAAGATGAGCTAGTCCAAATCTGTCGGCAAATGTCAGATTTCTAATACTTACTGTAAGTGACAGCAACATAGGAGAACAGTAATTTATGGCTCATTTAACTCTGGGAGAAATGTACTTCTTATTTGTATGTTTTAAATTTTAAGATTTTCGCTACAGTTCCTTTTTTAGGTTTAATTACAGTCGCTGCAGGGAGGAAGGAGTGTGAGGGCCATCCAGATAAAATCTCTCCTGGAGTAGTCACCAGTACGCTCCTTCCTCCATTCAGTACAGTACGTATAATACGTAATATTTACCTGATTTAAAAAAAAAAAAAAAAAAAAATTTCTATTACTGATCCTAATAAATAAAAATATAAAAATGTGTATTACATCTAGTTAAACAGGATTCTATACTTTATAGTCCATCGAGATTAATTTTTTTCTTTTCTAACATATTTTTTAGGGTGAAGGAATTGAAAAAAGGAATGAAAAGCACCTCAGCCTGCACCAATCGGGGCAGAAACTCCTCTTGCTTATCACCAAAACGGGTTCAGAACTCTCCCTCGGTGCTGGGAGAAAAGATATCACCAAAAAAAGTAAAACTAGGTGCACAGCACTCATCTACCTCACATTCTGCAAAGACCCACAAATCCTATCCATCCATCTTTCATCCCACCAATGTGCCCTTTTCATCGACCCCCAAACCTTGCAGTAGGCTTAGTACTGCAAGAGCATCCTCCAACCAAGCTTGGCTTGTCCACACCACTCCAGTAAAAGTTCTTGTCAGACCAGGGAACAGTGGAACAAAGAAGTCTGACACCCAAGAGAAGAGTCCTGTACAGAGGACCGCTCAAGACTCCAAGTCGGATGTGGACACTGAGTTCAAAGTTAATTTGAACCACCATCGCTTCATGGGTCAACGGGTACAACCTGTACAACCGGTACAGAAACAAATTATAACAAGGACTGCAGTGCCGTTTGTTGAACAGAACTCGAAATCAGTAAATTCTAGCGATAATGTCTCTCAGAGGACGAACAGTAAATTTCCTGAGCAGAAAGAGAGGGAGGAACACTTAAAACATTATCACCAGCAGTTCCAACACCCACCTATTTTCCACCAGAAGCTGCACTATCAACCACTTGAGAAATTATTGGACAGATACAAGCCTCGGGAAGTTAAAGTTGGCCATATCAACACATCAGGCTCACATCACGAAGGACTACCGCCTGAAGACCCAGACGACAGTGATTTTAGTGAAGACTCCTTTTCCTATGCGTCGGGTCATAAAAAAGGGAACAAAGAGGAGATGGTCCGTGAACGGCTTTCATTTTTCCTTCACCAGAACGTGCCAGGTACTGAGATCAGAAAATCTACTGAAAGAGCACAAGATTTGCACTTTAATTGTACCGAATCTCAGGAGCAAAATCAACAAAGTGACTGTGAATGCTCCGCTACCTGTGGCTATTCAGAACTGAAACGAGAAATTGGCCAGCAAAACTTATGGAGCTCCGAAGAATACTCAACAAGCGCACGTGACTCATCAAGTATCAGCGATGCTCCAGAAAAGCCTTATTCTTCTCAGGAGGAGCTAACTGACCACCAAAAGAAAAAAGAGCCTTCAAAGAACAATCCTCAGAAAGATTCTTGCATGAATTTGAATGCTACACAGGAAATACGGGACAAGGCCCCCCCTTTGATTAGCCCTCAATCTACAGAAGTCAAGACAAGCCGAGAAAACCTTGTACAGGCTGCGAACACTTCCTCGGATTCTTCTTCATTGATGGCCCCTTTGACTGTGTCACTACTTAAGGATAATTGGTCAATGGAATCTTCTGAAGACCATCAGTTGTATGGCTTCTCAAACCCCATTAGTGCTTCAAAAAATGAAAGTTTTGATAAATCTCTAAGTGTAGAAGCCTCAGTTGATGCTCAGGCTATTGAAAAACATCTCTCGGCACTTGTGAAAAAGATGCTCCGCTATAGTGAAAGTTTACAGTCGCAAAACTCTCCGCAGCAAGAGAAGGACTGGAGTCTGGAAACCAGCAGCGAATCCAAGCCATCTACGTCATTACCATCATTCGTGGTACATCAAGGATCATGCGAAAAAAAGTCCATCAAATCTGCAAAAACGGCAGCGTTTTTAAGCTCGAGGCAAGTGGAGTGCAACACCAATGACTCTTCTATGGACTTTGTTCTTCCCAGGTCAAGCGATCAAATTAGTCAGTTTTACGAAGCGGATGCTGAGGAATCTGCAATGAACTATCAAAGTTATCAAACTTTCCCTGAAGTGTTTAGTGACAAAAAGTCTGAAGGATCTGCAAAAGAGACTAACCAAAGAGAGGTTTCGAGCCTGTCACCCTCCAGTTTTTGTAAAACTAATTCAGGCATCCAGTCTTGCTGTATGAAGCCTTCCTCAGAGAGTCATGATCAAGGAGAAGAGTCTAATGTTGAAGATGCAGGGCTCAAGAGCTCAGGAGAATCTTTGAGTTTACACATTAAGAACACTGAACTGGACCAACTCAAAAATAAACTGCGGAAATGCATATTGGCCTACCGAGGCTTTAAGGACGATGAGCTCAACTACAGGATTGAGAAGAGTCCTAAAAATAAGACCCCAACAAGTGGCCCATCAACACCACCACACGTAAACAGTCAGTGTGTGAGAGACTTTGACAAGGCACAGTAAGTGGAGAACATAACTAGGGGTATCCAAGGGTAGATGGCAGTAATTGAAGTTACTCATAGAGCTCTATGACTATAATCCAGTCCAGGCTACTTAAAGACACGTGTGATACAGTGCTGATGGGAAAGGTAGTCGTGTGGAGATGAACATACTGGAAAACAATGGGACCATTTTCATCAAAACCAGTGCAAGGAAAACTGAAGCAAAAATGGAGCAGATGTCCAGATCAAGGGTTCTCATTGGATGTTCCACTTCTGCGCTATTTTTTTATCCAGTTCTCCTTCCACTGTTTTGATAAATCTGCTTTATTGTCCGGCTGGTTTGGCTTCCTCACTGGCAGATTGTGTCTTTGTGTGGGCCTCCTATGCTTTATGGCACCTGTAGGTTCCTACATATCGGAGCTGTTCCTGTACATAAACAAATTGGCAAATAGATTGCCAAAGGAGGTTTCTGTAGGTAAAAGTCCTGTTTTTAACCTGTGGTCAGGTGACCTGATACAGTTCAGCCTTAGCATGTGATGGTGATCAACAACAAATCAAATGACTTTCTGTTGCACATGAAACCTGGCCAGTGTTGAGCAGCCAGTAAACTATTCATCATTTAGGCTGCTTTCACAGTGGGACGTTACAGACGCACGTTAGAGCAGCCTGTAATGCAGCCCAACTCGGTGATGAAAAATCAATGGGCTGTTCAGTGTCCACGTTGCGTTACAGTGTAACGCTGCACGTTTTATGAAAGTGCAGCATGCTCTGCGTTATATGCGGTTTTAGCCACGTTAGACTGTTTGTTTGCACATGCTCAGTAATGTTGTTTTATTGTTTTTTGTGTGCAGGAGAGGAGGAGGGGAGAGTCCGCTGTTTTGCCTAGCCACATGGCTAATTAATACTCGCTGCACTGCAATGCCGGTTCTCTTCCTGCTAGCAATGATTCATATGAATCATTCTCTGCCTGCTAACAATGCTTCATATGAATCATTCTTGGTTTCTGCCTGCTAGCAATGATTCATATGAATCATTGCCGGTTCTATCGAACGGAAACGGCGCACCAAGAGCCGCATAACGCGGCTCTATGTAGCGTCCACCTTTAGCACCATCATGGGTTGCGTTAGGGGAACGTTATGCGACCTTAACGTCCCCTGCAACGCCACGTCCCACTTTGTAAGAGCCCTAAGACCTATAAATTAATTTAACGTAACCCCAGAACTTGTATTGTTTTCCATCTTATGCTCAGTCTCCACCGATGTTATGTGGAGACTGAGTATGTACATAGACCTGTATGTATTACACGTGTATGTAAAATAACAAGTTGGACCGTGTCATATAATTCATGTGAGAAGAATATGGGGGACGCCATCTTTGTTCCATTTTCAAGCATGGCAGTTGCTTGGATTTATATTTGGAACAAGAATGCACTCATTGTTGTACTCATGTACACACTGGTTCTGAGTTGTTGATTCACGAAGTATTAAAGAAGACCCTATAGTCAAAATTCCTCTTCTGCACCAACAAATTAATCACATTATGATAAGTACTAACAACAAACTGGTTTTTCTTTAAAGAGCCTTAAAGCCTTAAAGAGACTCCGTAACAAAAATTTTATCCTGTTTTCTACCATCCTACAAGTTCCAAAACCTATTCTAATGTGCTCTGGCTTACTGCAGCACTTTCTACTGTCACCATCTCTGTAATAAATCAGCTTATCTTTCCCTATCGGACTTGTCACCCTGTGTCTGGAAGGCTACCAAGTTCTTCAGTGTTGTGGTTCTGCTATGCACACCCCCTCCAGGCCCCCTCTATGCACACTGACTGTGTGGTATTTAGATTAAAGAGAACCCGAGGTGTGTTTAAAGAATGTTATCTGCATACAGAGGCTGGATCTGCCTATACAGCCCAGCCTCTGTTACTATCCCAAACCCCACTAAGGTCCCCCTGCACTCTGCAATCCCTCATAAATCAGAGCCGTGCTGTGAGGCTGTGTTTACATCTGTAGTGTCAGTCTCAGCTGCTCCCCCGCCTCTTGCATAGCTCCTTTCCCTGCCCCTGTCCCTTCCCTCCAATCAGCAGGGAGGGAAGGGATGCAGGCGGGGACTGGAGTTCTGCAGGAGGCGGGGAGAGCAGCAGACTGACACTATAGAGATAAACACAGCCAGCTCTGACAAGCTGTTTGTCAGCAGCGTGGCTGTGATTTATGAGGGATTGCAGAGTGCAGGGAGACCTTAGGGGGGTTTGGGATAGCAACAGAGGCTGGGCTGTATAGGCAGATCCAGCCTCTGTATGCAGATAATATTCTTCAAACCCACCTCGGGTTCTCTTTAATTAAGGCAGCTTCTCTCTGCTCTCTTATCTTTTACAAGCTGGATAAATCGTCCTCTGAGCCGGATGGGCTTTCACATACTGAGGAATTACATACAGGCAGAGCTGTCTGCACTCTGCAGGAAGAAACAGCCTGACACTTCAGTGGGTGATAGCTGCAGGGGGAAAGAAACACACAAATGATCTCTTGAGATTCAAAAGGAAGGCTGTATACAGCCTGCTTTTGTATGGATGTATTTTCTATGTGTGGACATGCTGTACATCAACCTACTTCCTGTTTTGGTGGCCATTTTGTTTGTTTATAAACAAACTTTTTAAAACTGTTTTTAACCACTTTTAATGGGGCGGGGAGCAGCGAAATTGGGACAGAGGGTAATAGGAGATGTCCCCTAACGCACTGGTATGTTTACTTTTGTGCGATTTTAACAATACAGATTCTCTTTAAGTGCCTGAAAGGGTTAATATTTTTGCTTTACTTGTCCCCTGAGAGCCTTCTCACCAGAGATGATTAATGAGATTCTAACAATTCCAACTTGCATATCGTATCAGGAATTTCTAGCATCTCATTGACCATGTCCACTTATTGATCACGAAGCTGTGCCGCGCTAAGTTCACCAGGCTGCTGAGATGGTTCTTTGTAAATCTTGATTTATTTCAGGGAGCTTTTTTTTTTTTTTAATATTTAGAATTTTATTTTCTTTGCATAATAAAATACATTACAATCCACACAGGTAAACTTAAAGGGTAAAAAACAGAATAGTTAGCTACATTGTATTAACAGCTGTATCAGTGGCCTCCATACATTAGCCATATGGAGGCGGAATATATCTTATGGCAATTATCCATAGGTATTTATTCTTCTTTTTTTTTTTTTTTTTTTACCCTGTTTTTCCTTTTGGACTGTGGATTCAGTAACCTACAGAGAGTCACCCGTCTCACCGTCTAAGGCCCTTAAAGGGACACTTAAGTAAAAAAAAAAATGAGTTTTACTCACCTGGGGCTTCCAATAGCCCCCTGCAGCTCTCCGGTGCCCTCGCCGTCTCCCTCCGATCCACCTGGCCCCACCGGCAGCCACTTCCTGTTTCGCTGACAGGAGCTGACAGACTGGGGACGCAAGTGATTCTTCGCGTTCCTGGCCACAATAGCGCCATCTATGCTGCTATCGCATATATCAAATACCATATAGCAGCATAGAGGGTGCTAATGTGTCTGGGAACGCGAAGAATCACTCGCGTCCCCAGCCTGTCAGCTCCTGTCACCGAAACAGGAAGTGGCTGCCGGTGGGGCCAGGAGGATCGGAGGGAGACAGCGAGGGCACCGGACAGCTACAGGGGGCTATTGGAAGCCCTAGGTGAGTAAAACTCATTTTTTTTTGTTTGACTTAAGTGTCTCTTTAAGGGGTTAAAAAACTGTTATCTTTTATAAAGAGATGGGGTAACCCTTCCACATCACCGTCCTGAGAGGGATGAAGAACCCTCCTTTAAAGAGAGAGTAGAGTAGAAAAGGGTGAAGGAGAGAAAGAGGTGAAATTTAGATCAGGAAAGAAAGAAGAGAGAGAAGAGTGACCTGCCAGCCCGCCGAACCATATGATCCTGGTTCAGGACAGTAGGGTCAATACTTTAATATACAATCTACCTGATGCAGATTACAGGTCAATATCCCTCCATACTATTTGGAAGATATGTATCCTATCTTGTATAACAGCCGTAAGATCTTCTAATTTGTAAATATATCTCATCCTATTTAATACTTCAGAAATATTAGGTGGGGAAGTGTCCCTCCAATGTTTGGAGATAACACATCTCGCTGCTGTCAAAAAAATGGTTGATCAGACGTTGATTATGAGATTTCATCTTAGGTATAGGTTTGGCTAATAAACAAATCCAGGGATCTCTAGGAACTTCTATATCAGTGTAGCGAGTTATTAGCTGAAGGACATCTGACCAGTAGGTTTGGATTTCCGAGCAGAACCAGAATAGATGATGGAGGGTTCCAAGTTGTCCACAGTTCCTCCAGCATGCCGGGGAAAGTGAGGGGTTCTATTTATGTAAGCGAACTGGGGTTTGATACCATAGAAGCATTATTTTATAGATGTTCTCTTTTGTAAGCACACAGATAGAAGATTTAGAGGCATTAATCCAGATCTTTGACCATGTATCAAGAGTAGTATCTGTTTCCAGTGCTTGGTCCCAGTACTTCATGTAGCTATGTTGATATTCCAAGGTCTTACGTTGCGGAGAGTTCAGCCATGTATATAAAGAAGAAATTAATCCTTTTTGTGTGGGACCTGCATCCCAAATTATTTCAAACTCAGTTTTCTGTGGAAATTCCATATTGGGAGAAATGGAGGCTACAAAATGTCTTATTTGCATATATTGCAGATAATGAGCATTAGTGAGTGCTATGCCGTCTCTGAGATCATCAAAGGTATACAGTTTCCCTGTAAAGGGATTCATTAAATCTGAGATGAACCAGATATCTTTTTGATACCATATTGATGTTAAGGTGCGCCTGAGACCTGGAGTGAATCTGGGATTGCCAAATATTGGAATCATGACTGATACCTGCGGGAAAAGGGATACACTCCTCCCCACCACTGCCCATAGTTGCAAATTGGACCGTAGGGAGGAGTATATCCCCCCGCCTCCATAGGAGGAGAAATATTTTTCCATAGGAAAGCACTTGGGTGATAGGGTCTAAATGCTTCAAATTCTATTTGAGCCCATTTTGCATTAGGTCTTTTCTCGAACCATGCTACCATCTGCCTGAATTTGGCTTGCTACATAGTAATTATAGACGTTTGGGGCTGAAAGGCCTCCGAATTGCCTTTGCAGGGTTATTATTTTTTGGGAAATCCTAGGTGGTTTGCTATGCCATATAAAGCGTAATAGAGCTTTTTGAAGGGGGATCAGTATAGTTTGCGGTATCCACATAGGTATTGTGGAGAATATATATACTAATTTAGGTAGGGAGTTCATTTTAAATGCCGTCATACGACCAATCCAAGATATATTGTAATCTTTCCATTTGTTTAGGTCTTTAATAATGTGATTGATTAAAGGAGAAACATTAAATTGAACTAATTTCTTGGAATCATTAGGGAGATGAATTCCCAAGTATTTAAGAGTGTCCTTTTGCCATCTATATGGAAACCGCAACTTCAAACCATCCACCATTAGGGGAGAAAGATTAAAAGAGAGATCCTCCGTTTTGCTGTCGTTTATTTTGTAGTTTGAGAAATTACCAAACTTGGAGAGCTCTGCATGCATATTTGGGAGGGAAACATGTGGGTTAGAAACTGATATTAGCACATCATCCGCAAAAAGCGAAATTTTATATGTATTTTCCCCAATTTTTATCCCTGTTATATCTGGGTTGCCCCGTATCCGCGCCACCAAAGGCTCTATAGAGAGAGCGAAAAGCAAGGGGGACAGGGGGCAGCCCTGACGGGTGCCGTTGGATATTGAAAAGTATTTGTGAGGATCTGTAAATGGAATTTTTAAAGCTACCTGGGGATTGGAATACAATTTGTAGAGAGTGTTGAGAAACGCTCCCTCAAAGCCCATGGTCCTCAGAGTTTGAAATAAAAAAGGCCAACTTAACCTATCAAATGCCTTTTCAGCGTCAAGGCTTAATAATATGGATGGGAGTTTTGAATGATTAATAAAATCTATCAAGTTTATAGTACGACGAATATTATCCTCTGCATATCTACCAGTAACAAAACCCACCTGGTCCTTATCTACTAGGGATGGTAATAGCGGGGATAAGCGATTTGCTAGGATTTTTGTAAATATTTTTAAGTCTGTATTCAATAGAGATATTGGCCTGTAATTTTTGGGGTCTAACGGATCTCTATCAGGTTTGGGCAATACGACCATGTGAGATTTTAGCATTGTATCAGGAATAGGGTCCATTCCCAGAAAATTGTTAAATAGTAAAGCCATTTTTGGAGCCAAAATATCTCGAAATTTTTTATAGTAGGCCATTGTGTATCCATCAGGACCAGGGGCTTTGTGGGGTTGAGCCTTTTTAAGGACCTCAAGAATCTCTTCCAGTTCTATACCTGCATTTAGTGTATTTAATTGACTTGTTGACCATATAGGGAGCCCGCATGATTTTAGGTAGTTTTTCATTTCTATTTGGGAGGGATGAGTATAGTTTTCTGTTTGTTGAAGATTATATATATCAGAAAAATATTCCTTAAATATCTGGGCTATACGGCGAAGGTCATGTTGTATCACCCCCTTTTTATCTTTAAGGGTAAGGACTGCGTTACGTGTTTTTATATCCCTACGTTTTTTGGCTAGTAGTGTATGGGCCCTATTCCCTTTCTCATAAAACAGTTGCCTCGTGAACAGCAGAGACCTTTCTACTGAAGTATATTGGAGGTCAGCTAATTGTTTGCGCAGATCTTCCAGTTTGTGAAATAACTGTTTGGAGGGGCATTTTTTATGAGATTCTTCTAGCGAAGTAATTTGAGTAAGAAGATCTGTTACCTTTATAAGAGCTTCTCTTTTCCTTCTGCTTGCTATTGCAATTAGCTTACCCCTAATGTTAGCCTTATGGGCTTCCCAGACAGTGGAGTAATGAGTGACTGATCCCGTGTTTATTTGGAAAAAACTGTTTAAATTTTCTAAAATATCTTGATATACTTCCTCATCAAGGAGTAGGCTATCATTTAGCTTCCAAACCGAGGGAATTTTTGGGTTGTTTGCCAAGTTTAAAGTTAGGTCTAGAGGGGCATGAACTGACCAGGAAATTGGGCCTATCTCGGAAGAAATCAAGGTGTTCAGCAGGGCAGGGGTTATAAAAAAAATGGTCTATTCTGGTATATGTGGAGGAAGTATGAGAATAGAAAGTGAAATCAGTGTCTTCTGCATGCAGAGCTCTGCAAGCATCACACAGTCCAAACTGTTTTTGCAACAGCCTGAAGTTCTTAGCAGTTTTACAGATAGTGGAGAAATTGGAGGGAGTGGACTCGGATCTGCGATCCCTTGTAGGGAAGCATATCAGATTAAAATCTCCCCCTATGATCACATTTGGGCATTTTAGCTGTTCGACTTTCTTGAAGACTTTTTCCAGAAATTGTAACTGATGGTCGTTTGGTGCGTACACGACCACCAGCACAATATCCAGTCCATGCAAGGAACCTTGTAATATAATGAATCTACCTTTGGGATCACTGCATTCGGTTTTAACTTGAAATGGGCATCTGTTATGTATTAAAAGTGCGACACCCGCTTTTTTTTCTGTAGCACTAGCCATATAAGAAGGTGGATAGGCCTTGCTTTTCAGATATCCCGGTCGCTTAGAGGAAAACCGTGTTTCCTGAAGGAAAACAAAATCTGCGCCAATGCGCTCTAGATCCCGTAATGCTAAATAACGTTTGCGAACCGAGTTGAGTCCTTTAGCATTAAGTGTGACTAACTTTACCATGGCGAGGGATTATAAAAGCCAACTCTAATTATGCAGTGAGCCCAAATTAGGGAGATCCATAACATGTAATCCAAACCCAGATATAGAATGAAAAATGGCTGGCAGGTAGGATATTCAGAGAATAAGGCGGGAACAAGAAAAGAAAAAAGGAAAAGAGAAGACAGAAACAGAAAAAGATCAGCCCCTAACTTTAGGGGAACAAACATCTTAACATTTCCATAAACTAAATATTGCATGATAAGCATCAGTAAAGTGATATTAACCTGTACATGCAATACCAATAAAACATTTTTATGAGAGACAAGGGTATACATATCCCTTGTGCGGGTGCGCCCCGCTACACACCCATAGAGAGGATGCATGCTGGCACCTTGCGGCCGGGTACCTCCGGAGCCGCACCGACAGGCTATATACAATACTAGAAACTTGTAACTACATTGCGTCAAAAACTTTACGAATTTCAAAAATAAACCTGAATTGTAAAAAGAAAGATTTAGATGGATTTAGATAGCGTCCCGATTCCGTGCTCAGGTGACGGGGACCTCTGGTGAGAGGCAGGGTGGTGATGCATTTTGGTCCCGGAGTTTAGCAGGGGAGCCATTTGTTTGGGGATAAGATTTAGCTTTCCCCGGCATGCATAGTCCCAGGCCTTTGAGTAAATCCGAAGCATCTTCTGGAGCTGAGATGGCGTGGTATTTGCCTTCCTTAACCGCAATCAACTTAAAGGGATATCCCCATCTATACTGGATGTCGTTTTCCCGTAGAAGTGCAGTAACAGCTTTAAGCTTGCGGCGTTTAGCCAGTGTGATAGGGGATATGTCATTAAAGATTTGTACTTTGTGGTCTCGAAATTTGTAGAAGTTAACATTGCGTACCTTTATGGCCACCTTCTCTTTAGCTTCGTAGTAGTGGAAGCGAACTATTATGTCTCTAAGTTGAGGGGCTCCCTCCGGGCGCGGCCCTATCGCTCGGTGGGCTCGGTTAAATCGCCACATATCCTGTGAGATGTCTGGGGCAATATCTGTAAATAGGTCGGTCAAATATTGTTTGATATCCGGGGGCTTGACAAAGTCCGGCACCCCTCTTACCCTCAGGTTTGGCCTCCGATCCCTGTTCTCGTGGTCCTCCATGGAGCGGTGTAATTCCCCGACTGTATCTGTTAGTTTGTCGTTTTCCTCCTCTAGGTATGCGCAGCGCTGTTCCAAGGCCGCAACTGATTTTTCCAGTGCCGCGGTCCGAGCTAGTGAGGACTCAACGTCCGAGCGGAGGCCTTCTAGTGCTGAGGAGACCGCGTCCTTTATTGTACCTGAAAGTTTTATATGAAGGTCAGATAAACAAGTTTCCAGTATAGCCCTTGTTATGAATTCTGAAGTATCGGGCTGCTCCTCGCCACGCTGGGATTTAGGAGACGCCATCTTGGTTGTAGGCGGAGGCTTAGCAGGCCGGGAGAAATATGCCTCAAAGTTTTTTTTGGATGCCGATTTGCCCCTCTTCTTCGGTCCCATATAGATCTGCACTCGATGGGGAACCGGGATAAGCCTTTTTAGTTCAGGTAAGCCAGGATCCTGACGCGGTAGGGTCTATCTTAAGCTAGCCATCGGCGGAGCTCCCAGGTTAAGCAGCCATCTTGCTCGGCGTCGCGCATGCGCCCATTTCAGGGAGCTTTTGTGTGCAAGCTACACTGATTGTAACCAGGGCACTACTACCGGTATATCCATGACTCCAGAGTTTCCTACATGACCTACATGCAAATAATGCCATATTGATGCTAATTCTTATGCTAAAATGATGGAAATGTATACAGCTTGAAAACAGATTAATCAAATGGAGCTCTTGCAGCATTTGGCTGGTCTGTCTTTAAGCTGTATACATTTGCATTAAATTACCATAAAAAATTGCATCAACTTGACATTATCTGCATCTCCTTGACCATAATTCATTATTATGCAAGATTTCTTCTTCCTGCAGTATGTTTATGACTGTGGTAAACTGGTATTTTCACAAAGCATGGTCAATGAGATGCAAATAGTTGATGCAGAATTATGCAAATTTTGTTTGCAGATTTATGCAGCCTGAAAATGGACCAATTGAGTACAACTTGGCAGGATTTAAATGGTCAATTATCAAGCTGCATAGATGCAATTTTGCATAATCCTGCATAAACTGAATCATTTGAATCTGACTGACCTTATAGCTGACATAGGCCTAAAACGTTGAGTGTTTACATTATGTTGTGATTATTCTGTGATATAGGTTAACCTTTTCTGGACTGAAACAGTTGAAATCTACGTCCTGCATGTGGCAGTGCGGATCTGACAGGACGTAGACTTTAGCGCGATCCCGCCGCTCTGTCCCCCCTGCAGAACACTCGCCCTGCCGTCTATATGATGGCAGAGCTGTGCGAGCCGGTCAGGAGCCGATGTCATTGGCTCCTAACCCTGTCATCACTGTAAGCCAATCCCATTGGTTTACATTGATTGACAGCATCAGGAACCAGGGGATATTTGTTCAGGGGCAAATATCTGTCCGCTGCTTGTGGCCACAAACATCCTAAGTTATCACTAAGTTATCAGGTGAACACACCTCTATGCATTCACAGATGTGAGTGCCATGTTAATTAAAGCGGGTTGTAACATCCAAAAACAAAAATAGTGCCCAAAAGATATATGTAAACCCCTCCTTTTTTTTTTTTTTTTTTTTTTTTTTTTTTTTTTTTTAAATAGGATCCTTTGTGTCCCCTAATTTTTTGTACCTGGTCTGTGTGCCTTTGCTAAACTGTGCAGTGCCAACTAGGATTGTGGGAAGTCTTTTTTTGTTTTACAGGAACGAACTTAACTCAAAATGACAAACTGCACAATACAGATAAGATAACAGAGTAACCAAGAAGCTCGGGGTCACCCAAACAACTAGGAAAGTAGGGGGACTAATAATGCTGGGTACACACGATGAGGTTTTTTGGCCGATTTACTGTCAGATCCATTATTTCCAACACGTCCGATTTGCTTTCCGATCGATTTCCGTTCACTTTAATAGGAAGTCGATCGGAAAATGCTCGGAAATCGATCTGGAAGCAAATCGAACATGTTGGAAATAATCGATCTGACAGTAAATCGGCCCAAAAAACTCATATCGTGTACCCAGCTTTAGGCCTTGTCCACATTGCATTCTGATCACATTAGCATTTGCGTTGGGCGTTTTTTGAAGCCTTTTTATGCGATTCCCGGCGATTTCTATGCGTTGGGCGTTTTTTGTAAGGCGCTTTTGCAGAGCAATTCCGTTTTTTTACTTCCTGACGTCAGTCAGGAAGTGAACTCTTTCACACGGAAATGAATAAATACGATGTATTTATTCATAAAAGCGCAAATGCAATCGCCAGATAAAATATTTGTGAGCGTTTTGCGTTTTTACTTTACCTTCCATTGTAGCAAAATCGCTCCGAAAATGGTCCATGTAGCGCTTTTCTGATCGGAAAGTGTATGGTACACCCAAATCTGAACTAGCGGATAATAGGAAAGCATGGCGTAAGCGCTTTCAGGGCGATTTTGAAAAATCGCCAGCGCTTACACAAATGAAAAAGCGCCTCTAGGGTGAACGAGCTCTTAAAGAGTCTGAAGATCCCTTCTACTAAAAAGCAATGCTTTGCTGTGATTTGTCTTAAAACACAAGGTACTTACGACAATTAAGCTTTAAGTGAACATCTGTGGTTACCCGCAATGCAATGCCACTGAATATGCAAATTATCTCTATCTCTATGTGCATGAATCCAGGCATACATCCACAACCGCTGGTGTATAGCTCGCCTATGGGGTTGATATGGCTCTGCAAAATTTAAATCTATATGCTGGCTATACACCAGCAGTTCTGGATGGGAGCCTAGCTTCAGGGACATAAAGAGATCATTTGTATATTCAGTAGCAGTGCATTGTGGGTAACCACAGATGTTCACTTAACGACCAGCTAACGCCCATAGGCGTCGGCAGGTCTTAAGTGGGTTACCATGGCATGTCAGTTCACGGAGGGTGTCTCGAGTGTCTCGATTGCGGCTCGCCGGCAAAATGTAAACACGCGGGGAAGAAATCCCCGCTGTTTACATCATACGGCGCTGCAAGCCAGCGGCGATCAGACACCCCCCCCTTCCAGGAGGACATCCCCCAAGTGGGGAAAAAAGGGGGTAAGTCTGATCGCCCTGGCTCTATCCTGATCTGTGCTGCGGGCTGGAGAGTCCACGCAGCACAGATCAGGCAAACCACCCCTGGTCCTTAAGTAGAGAAACTCCAACCAAGAATTTAACTTTATCCCAATCAGTAGCTGATACCCCCTTTTACATGATAAATCTATTGCTTTTCACAAACAGACCATCAGGGGGCACTGTATGGCTGATATTGTGGTGAGTTCCTGGAGTTCCTCTTTAAAGCTGAATTATCGCAAGTACCTTCCGTTTAAGAAAGCAAATCACCCCAGATAAGATAAGGACACTATGATCAGAAGGTTACTTACTTGCTGCCTGATGTTTCCCAGTAGATGCTAATCCTGCATTCACAACTTTCAAAACTTTTTCTGCTGTTATGGTTTGGAGTTATAACATACCTTAGGAGCACTGGCCCTTTAATTGCCATTGCCATCGTCTAGCAAAACAGTTGCATGCTGGGGGGTCTTTTATCTATAATATATTCCTCCTCTTCCCTTTATTTCCCCCTCCTTCTAATGACATAATACAGCTCACTTCCTAGTATAGACCTCAGTGGGAGTGTCTGAAGACTCTGGGAGGAGGGCGGGTAACGAATACACAATTAGCAAGAGGAGAGAAAAAAAAGAGTAAGGGAGGAAATGATGTCGGGAGGTCAAAGCTAACCAAGAATAGGATTTTCTGCTTTTCCTTTATAAAATCCACAGGAATCATTACGTGGATAGCACAATACATCTGTTATGTAAGTAGAACTAGTATTTATTTACATATGTGTGTTTTTTATTTTTAGGTTAGCATGGGTGTCCCTTTTCTTTAAAGAGAATCTGAGGCTAAAAATGTTTGTTTTTTTTTTTAAATCTGATACTTACCTAAGTAGAGGGAAGCCTCTGGAACATAATGATGCTTCCCTCGCTGTCCTCTGGTCTCTCGTTGCTGCTTGTGGAGGCTTTAGCTGATCGGTGCACGAGCGGGTCTGTCTTACAGCGCAGGCGCAGTACAGCCATGCTTAAAGAGGAGCGTGGCCCCGATCAGACTCCAGACAAGCCCTTGTTGGTAATCTTTAGAGGGTCCACACTCTGAAACGGGGGACTAAAGCACAGCGAGGGTAGCCTCATTGGCATCCAAAGGCTTCCCTCTCCTTAGGCAAATATATGATTTTGTTCCAGAGTTTTGGCTCACGTACTTTTAAGGCCTGTACACAAATACCAATAGGTGTCATTAGTCTGGATGGAGCTTTGTCCTGGGGGTGGCACTACCACGAATGATGGCACGATGCATGATGGAGTGGCCTCCATGATTCAGGGTAAGGAGAGGAACAAAGCATTTAGGGGTTGGTTTAAAGTAAACCTGAGATGATGGGAGCAAAATTTTACTTATCTGGGGCTTCTTCCAGCCCCCTATAGTCTGCCAGCTCCCTTGATATTGGGCAGAACCGCTGTGAGGTCTCCCTTCTAGCTGGATCACGTATCACTGTGCATGCACTGTTCTGTATCCAGAAGTGTCCTGCGCAAGCACAGTTATTGGCTGAGAGCAGCACAATGTATGGGATCCGGAAAGACACGGAGGGTGCTGACAGACTACAGGGAGCTGGAAGATTCCCCAGGTAAGTAAAATTCCTTTTGTTCCCTTCATCTCAGGCCCTCATGCTTGGGGGACACTTTGCACACGCTGGATTCTCAGGCGAGGTGGCCGTTCAGGGCCGTGTCAGCTGTGTTTAGCATGGAGTGTGTAGGTAGCTTTAGGGTAGTGCCTTATCAGGGTGCTGTATATTGTGTAACTGATGCATGATCAGGATAGTGCCTGCTCCAATATAAGAACTCTGATTGGTGGAAACAAGACGTTACCCACTGAGGGGGCACTGTCTTCTAAGACATGGACTTCCATTTGCAGTGGAAGGCAGAGAATTCTGTGAACTAGTAAAGGGTCACCTTATCCCTCTAAGTATAATTCGTTTTTGTTGTTAAACATCCCTGAAAACCCAGATTAAGTGGATCTTATTCTTGTGTTTTAGGCATCTGCTGCTTCAGGCGCACTGTAACCAGCTGAAAGAGGTAGCAGCCCTGTGCTGCCAGGAGGAGGCGCTGCTGCATCACATCTCTAATGCTGTAAGTCATTCTCATCTCCAGGCATTATGATTCATAATTTGCTTGTACGGATGCTACCCTTTTTTGTGCGTTAACCTTCCTCTTATGTTAGCGTTCTGTTTTGACCCATGTTTTAAATCGGTCATAAAATACCAAAGGCGCCATTCACATCACAAACGCCACGCCACGCCATCCGCGTTTGTGTGTGTTGCGTGGCTGATCCCATCACTGAAAAGTGAATGGGACAGCCACGCGGTTTTGCAAAAAATGCGTGCAGCATGCGTTCCCGGACCGCACAGTTCCGGAACACATGCAGTGTGAACATCAGACAGTGCACTCTATGCACTGTCTGATGTCGTGCGTGTCGGCCTCCTGCACGCGTTCCCAAAACGGTGCTGAAAACGAGTGCAGTATGAACGGGGCCAAGCCCCTTTTACACCTAATCAGTTGCTCTTAGTTATAACTGAAAGAAAACTGATTTTCAAAGTAATGCCCATGTTTTCCTATGGCACCTTTCACACTTAACGTGTTTTAACTGAAATCTTCTTCCCAATGCACTGCTATGGAAAAACCGCGTACTAACACATACCAACTGATTAAAGAGAATCTGTAACGTCAAAACGTCCCCTGGGGGGTACTCACCTCGGGTGGGGGAAGCCTTAGGATCCTAATGAGGCTTCCTACGCCGTCCTCCGTCCCTCAGGGGTCTCGCTGCGGCCCTCCGTACAAGATGACGTCATTATTTACCTTCCCGGCTCCTGTGCAGGCGCTCTGACGGCTGTCGGCTCCGAAGTAGGCGGAAATACCCGATCGCCGTCGGGTCTGCTCTACTGCGCAGGCGCAAGTTTACGGCGCCTGCGCAGAAGAGCGGACCCGACTGAGATCGGGTATTTCCGTGTAGTTTTGAGCCAAAAGCAGCCACAGCGTCCCCGCTGGAGCCAGCAAAGGTAAATATTGAATTGGACAGTCGGGTCTGTTGGCGGCTGTTCGGAGGGCTGCAGCGAGACCCCCGTGGGACAGAGGACGGCGTGGGAAGCCTCATTAGGATCCGGAGGCTTCCCCCACCCGAGGTGAGTACCCCCAGGGGAGGTTTTTGATGTTACAGAGTCTCTTTAAGTGTAAATGAGGCCTTCAGAAAAATTATGTATCATATAAATTGGTCTTACCTCTAGGTTACCTTGTTAGGCTTCCTTGAAAAGATTGGTTTTAATATTTTTAGTGGAACCCTCCCTTGGGTTTTCTTTTAAAAGCATACCTCGCATTTCCAATACAAAAAAAAATGGTAATCTAAAGCTCTGCAAACCTTTATCTTAAAGGGATACTTAAGCCACCAAATAAATATTTTCACTTACCTGGGGCTTCTACCAGCCCCCTGCAACAGTCCTGTGCCCGTGTAACCACTCACCAAAGCTCCGGTCCTCTACCGCGGCTTAGTTTCGTTTTCCTCAATTGGGAGTCGGCTGCCACGCATGCGCAGCTCTGGCCGCACGTGTCGCTGCTCGCGTTTTCATCCTCAATAGCATCCTGCGCAGGACGCTAATGTGGATGGGAACCCGAACAAGGATACGCTTCAACAGGGTTGGGGGAACTTGGACTCCCAGTTGGCGAAAACAAACTAACCCGCAGCGGGAGACCAGAGCATCGCTGAGTGGCCACGCGAGCACAGGACGGTTGTAGAGGGCTGGTAGAAGCCCCAGGTAAGTGAAACTTTTTTTTTTTTTTGTAGGCGGCTTAAAGGGAACCTAAACTGAGAAGGAAATGGATTTTTCCTTTTAAAATAATACCAGTTGCCTGAATCGCCTGCTGACCCTGTGTCTCTAATACTTTTAGCCACAGCCCCTGAACAAGCATGCAGATCAGGTGCTCTGACTGAGGTCAGACTGGATTAGCTGCATGCTTGTTTCAGGGTGTGATTCAGCCACTATTGCAGCCAAAGAGATCAGCTGGACTGCCAGGAAACTGGTATTGTTTAACAGGAAACATCCATATCACTCTCAGTTAAGGTTCCCTTTAAAGCGGATCCGAGATGAAAAACTAACTATAACAAGTAACTTGTCTATATATCTTATCTAAAGTTTAGTTTACACAGCATATCTAGCTGCAAACAGCTTCAAAAGTTTATGATTATTTATTCCTGTGATACAATGAGGGCAGCCATGTTCTGTTTGTCTCATTGTCACAGGCTGAGGGCTGGAGATGCTATCAGCTTGCCTGTGTGTAAATTCAGTCCCCTCTCCTCCTCCCCTCTGCCTCTGAAATCAATGGCTAGTAACCTCCTCCTCCTGCCCAGACTGAGATCCCATAAGCCCTTGCTACAGTGCCAAGGCACAAAAGGAGCTGTGGGCGAGGCTTGTTTAGTTTATAGGGAATTGGAGTATTAAAACAAAAAAAGTATTTAACTTGAGGAATGCCCTATAAACTATATGAAAGGAACACAATTATGCAATGAGTAAAAGTTTATCTCGGATCCACTTTATCCACTTCAGCCTTCAGTCGTTTTCACTTTATGCATCCGAGCAATGTTCACCTCCCATTCATTAGCCTATAACTTTATCACTACTTATCACAATAAACTGATATATATCTTGTTTTTTCTGCCACCAATTAGGCTTTCTTTGAGTGGTACATTTTGCTAAGAGCCACTTTACTGTAAATGCATTTTATAATAAGAAGAATAAGAAAAAACGTACAAAATCCATTATTTCTCAGTTTTCGGCCATTATAGTTTTAAAATAATACATGCCTCCATAATTAAAACCCATGTATTTTATTTGCCTAATAGTTTCGGGTATTACTCCATTTAAATTATGTCCCTATCAGTGTATAACGACAATATTTTATTTGGAAATAAGTGCATTTTTTTCCGTTTTGCATCCATCACTATTTTCAAGCTTATAATAAAAAAAAAAAGAAATATTTCATCTTTACGTTGATATTTAAAGGATACCCCAACTGAAATGTGACATAATGAAATAGACATGTGTATGTACAGTGCCTAATACACAAATAACTATGCTGTGTTCCTTTTTTTCTTTCTCTGCCTGAAAGAGTTAAATAGAAGATATGCAAGTGGCTGACTCAGTCCTGACTCAGACAGGAAGTGACTACAGTGTGACCCTCACTGATAAGAAATTCCCCTTTTTTATCTCTTTCTTGCTCTCAGAAGCCATTTTCTGCTAGGAAAGTATTTCATAGTTGTAATTTCTTATCAGTGAGGGTCACACTGTAGTCACTTCCTGTCTGAGTCAGGACTGAGTCAGCCACTTGCATACCTTCTATTTAACTCTTTCAGGCAGAGAAAAAAAAAAAGGAACACAGCATAGTTATTTGTGTACTAGGCACTGTACATACACATGTCTATCTCATTATGTCACATTTCAGTTGGGGTATCCTTTAAAAAGCTTAGACCAGGGGTCTCAAACTCAATTTACCTGGGGGCCGCAGGAGGAAAAGTCAGGATGAGGCTGGGCCGCATAAGGGATTTCACAAAATCCTATGGGGGGCAATCCGCCGGCATTTCCTGGAAGGGGCAGAGCTTTCAGCTTCAGCTCTAACCCCCCCCCCCCCCCCCCCCCCCCCGACGTCAATCGCGGCGGATCGCCGCCTCTGCCTTCCTTCACAGAGAGGCGGCGATCTATGCGACGATTGACATCAGGAAGGGCAGAGCTACAGCTGGAAGCTCTGCCCCTCAGCGCAGTCGTGAATGTTTGCCCGGGGGATTTGGGGGCTCTGCAGCCCTCGTTTAGCGGCGGGGATGTGGCAGATTACTTAGGAGCACTGAAGCGAACTATAAGGTAAAATAGGCAAAAATAGTTTGCTTCCGTGTCTCTTTTGCTTTTGCCGGCGCGGGCCACAAAATCTTGTACCGAGGGCCGCAAATGGCCCGCGGGCCGCGAGTTTGAGACCCCTGGCTTAGACCCTTAGGTAAATATTTACATGTTTTGTTTTTTATTTACATGTTTGTTTGTTTTTTGTTTTTTTTATTAAACATTTTATTTGGGTATTTTTGGAAGGGTGGGATGTAAATAGTAATTTTTTATGTAAATATGTTTATTTTCATTTTTTTTTTTTTACACATGTAGATGTAGTACTTCTTTTTGGCCACAAGATGAGTTTGTTTACATGACGTCACTCTAAGCGTAATATGTACGCTTAGAGTAATATGTACGCTTAGAGGAACATAGGGGGATGCAAGAGGCAGAAAAAGCGAGGCTTCCGAGAGAAGCCGTCGCTTTTTTTGCGGGGAGAGGAATCAATCATCAGGCACCTTGTCCCGATTGATTGATTCCTGGGCTAATGATCCGCAGCTGGGAGCATGTACGTAGCTTCTACGTCCAGAAGGCTTAAAGAGACACTGAAGCGAAAAAAATATATATGATATAGTGAATTGGTTGTGTACTATGAATAATTACTAGAAGATTAGCAGCAAAGAAAATATTCTCATATTTTTATTTTCAGGTATACAGTGCATCATTCTATAATATGTGCAGATTACACAACACTCAGCATTCAAAATGATTCTTTCAGAGCAGTCTGTGAACTAATGACCTCTCCTCTGGCAGAGAAAAAGTAAATAGTTCAATAACAGTTGAGATAATAAAAGTCAGATAACAGCCCTCTCCACGACTTTGAAAGTCGTAGAGCTTATGGCTTTTTTGCATAGAGATAACAACTGGAGTTAATTAACTCTTCCTGTACTGGAAAAAATTAGACTGATGTATCTGATCTTAATGTTTTATTTCTTAGCTGTACTACACATACAAATCATAATATCATAATTTTTTTTTCGCTTCAGTGTCTCTTTAAATGGTTAAGTATCCGTTTAATATTTATTAACTATAAATAACATTAATGGTGTTACAGGTTAATTCTGACCCATGTATATTAGCTTAAAAAAAAGCCTAAAGTCTTTTCTGTTTGAAAAAAAAACAAAAAACTTTCATACAAATACACAATGAAAATCAGTATAAGTAATAATACATAATGTAACCATGCAAGGTCAAACAACCAATCAGCCAAGTCAAACCAATAGAAATCAATAACTAGTTCCAAAGCATCTTTCTGCAAGAACTTGCATGTGTTTGCGTGTGGTTTATAGATGCATGTTTGGCAAAAAAAAATAAAGTGACGATTTTAGACTGCTCTTGACAGATATACTTTTTTGCATTAGAAGCACAATGTTTGTCTCTTGTATCCGGCAGGAGTTCCCAGAATATGTGAAGAAGTTGGATGATATTTTGGTGCTGAAGTCTAAACACATTGAGAGTCTGAGATCTCACCTGCAGGCGTTCCTGGAACTGCCCTCTGCTGAGCTGTCCTCTCTGTCCTCTGGTCTGGAGCGCGCTGCGCAAGAGGAGCGCCTCTACCGCTCCTAACCTGCAGTCCACAATATAATCTCACCTCGGTGCCTTACACAAACCTGGCTGTTTCCTTCTTTGCTCTTTTGGTAAAAAAAAAAAAAAAAAAAAAAAAAAAAACTTCTTTAAAGGGAACCAGAGACGAAGCACCCTCATGTATTTTACCATATATATCAGTGGCAACATTAGAGAAAACACCTACCCTGCTCTCCGTTTCATCCTCACTGCTAAAAGTGTCTGTTATCAGCTGTGATAAGAATCCCCGACTGAGCATTCAGTCCGGCTTTGCTGGGAATGATTATAGCTGAGTCATTATAGCAGAGCCACAAGGGGGCAGGCTTGGGCTTGAAAAGACACCAGAGCAAAGCTAGACTGAGTGCTCAGTCGGGGATTCTTATCAGAGGTGATAACAGTCAGATTAAACAGAGAACAATGAAACGAGCAGATTAGGTGTTTACTGTCATGTTCCCACTGATTTATAAGGTAAAATACATGAGGGTGCTTCGTCTCTGGTTCACTTTAAGTGATTCTACGTACAAAACAAGTGGTCGGACTCCAGAAATGCTGTATTTTCTCTGTAGGGATTCTATTATCCGGCATGGTAAGAAACCTGCCGTTTGTCCTATTCTGGCTTCTATCACTGTACGGGTTATCGGGGGACACTGTATTCAGGTTGTGCCCAATGCTGGTTAATACTCTGCTGACTTTACAAGTTTTTCTGTGCAGCACATTAATGCTGATATTTGGGGTCACTAGGTTTGGAGACCCATCTACAGGGATATAAAGCTACTAGGAAGGATTTCTGGGAACTACCGTATATAGTGTGCACATGTTTGTGGCGTGAGACTTTAAAACGAACCTGAACTCAGAACATCCTGTCTGCGTAAAAAAAGATAAGCAACAGCATAATAAGCTTTAAAGAAAAACAGTTCTGTGTTACAGCTGATACAAATCCTGCAATAAATCTTTACTTCCTGCTTTCATGAAAGCAGACAAAGGGTTGACAGCCTGTGTTAACATATTAGCTGTGCCTGCTGAGGACTGAGGACTTTTTTTTTTCCTTCAGTCCTGTAGTTCAAGTCCACTTTAACTGGAGTTGTAAATTGTGACCGCCCCTTCTTTCCTTCCTCAGAAAGCTGCTCCCATTGGCCAGCTGTCACTTCCTCTAGTCATGTGGTATTAGGGTAAGGCCTAAAGTGAATCCGAGGGGAACTTTGGCAGAAAAATGAAATGCTTGCCTAAGGAGGGAGAAGCATCTGGCTCCCCCAGAGACCTCCCACGCCATCCACCGATCCTCCACTGCTGCCCGGGACCCTCCTGCACATAGTGACCGTGCTGCAGTTTATGCACGAGCACAGCCGTGTATGTAGTGTCTTTACATAAGCCTTGATAACTCAGCCTTAGGCTACGTTCGCTGTTGTGCATTGCCCCACCTATCCGATGTTCACAGTGAGTCAGGTGTGTTGCAGTATAAAGACATGTGGCATCGTAACACACTGTATGCAGTGTGTTACCTCAATACGTGTGTGTTAACAGTGAAGCATGCTTAGACTGTATGCTTCACTGTATGCGTGAATAACATGCAGCAACGCTATCCTGTTGCGTTGCATTCCTGCTGTTACATGGAACATAATGCCCACTGTGAACCTAGCCTTAAAGGACAACCGATGTGACATGATGAGATAGACGTGTCTGTACAGTGCCTAGCACACAAATAACTGTGCTGTGTTCCTTTTTTTTCTTTCACTGCCTGAAAGAGTTAAAGCGGTATCGTCACCATAAAAATCAAATTTCAACAGCAATTGGTCTGAGTGTATTAAGTGATAAAGATGTTATTCCTGCATTCAAAACTTTTTCTGCTGTTATGATTTGGAGCTATCACATACTTAAGAAGCACTGGCCCTTTAGTAGTCGTGCCAAATAATTGCATGCTGGGGATTCTTTTTATCTATAATCTATTTCTCCTCTTCCCTTTATTTCCCTGCTAGCTGCTTATCTGAAACCTAATCCCCTACTCACTTGTGTTTACAAGCAAGGCTGAGGCGACTCAGTGATTGGAGGAGACAAGAAAAAAGTAAAGGGCAGAAATGACATCACGAGTTAGCCTTAACTGTGGGCAAAAGACATGTCCCCCACCAGGAACAGAATTCTCGTCATTTACTATATAACATTCACTGAAATCAAAACGTGGACAGTACAATACGTGTTATGTAAGTAGATCAAGTATTTATCTACTTATATATGTGTTTTTTCCCTGGCATAGTATGGCTGATCCTACTGCTTTAAACATCAGCTATGCAAGTGACAGTTTCTGTCCGGGTCGGAAATGGGTCATATATCGTAACCCTCACTGATAAGTAATTACAGCCATAAAACACTTCCCTTTTGGTAAATGGCTTCTGAGAGCAGGAAAGAGCTAAAAGTCAATAGTTCATCGGTTTTAGCCCTGGCATACTTCAATGAAGGTGTCATTTAGCAGAGATAATTAAATAGTAAAAACTAGATATATAAAATAAATTGTGCGATATCTATCTAAAAAAAGTCATTTTTAGGAGAAGGAGGATAGATACAATTGTTTTTCTCATCAGTTTTTCACCTTGGATGTCCTTTAAGGGGGCCATACACAATTCAGCCCAAAAGTTTGATTTTCCAATTTTTTTCTATAAAAATGATTATGTAGAAAAATTAGTATAACTTTTTCAATTAAAAAAGATCAAACAAAATACCCCAAATTTATGATCTTTTGGCCATGGTGGATAAATTTGGATCAATTTTTAGGAAAAAAATTTAATAGCGTATGTGGTTTAGTTTATTTTTTTTAATCCACAATAAAATAAATCAAGAAAATTGAGCTAATGAAAACAAAATTGGTGTATGGGTGCCTTTTTAAAGAGAACCAGAGCTAATGGAAACAAAAGCTATTATACATACCTGGGGCTTCCTCCAGCCCCATACGCACGGATCGCTCCCACGCCGCCGTCCAGCGCTGCCCGCATCTAGGAGAACCGGGACCCTGCTCTGCCGCCAGTCGGAGCCAGTCTAGCGTAGCAGAAGTGCGCTCTTTGCGTATCTCTGCAACAGTGTTTGGAGAGATACGTAGAGGGCGCACTTCTCCTGCGTAGCACGGCTCCGATGACGGGAGCCGGTTCTCCTAGATGCGGGCAGCGGTGAATGGCAGCGTGGGAGCGATCCGTGCGTATGGGGCTGGAAGAAGCCCCAGGTATGTATAATAGCTTTTGTTTCCATTAGCTCTGGCTCCCTTTAAGGATGGAGCGCTCTCAGTTCTGTAGTTGCAACTATAACAGGGATTGTCTAATAAACTTCCAATGGTGAGGTGACATCAGTCAGGGACGAGGGCACGCCTTTTTGGAGTGACATATTCCCACACTTCCTGTCTCAAAGAACAAACAGGAAGTTAGGATAAATCTTCTGAAAAGGGATCCAGTCAGTCATAAAAACAGATTCATCTGTCAAAAAAAAAAGCGTTTTTTTTTCCCCCCCCTTTCCCGGTGATTTCTGTGCGTTGGGCGTTTTTGTAGGTGTTTTTGCAGCACGATTCTGTTTTTCCGCTCCCTGACGTCAGCCAGGAAGTGAACTCTTTGACGCGGAAAAGAATAAATACAATGTATTTATTCTTAAAAAACGTGAACGCAATCGCTGCACAAAGCAATTTTGTGAGCGTTTAGCGTTTTTACTATACCTTCCATTGTAGCAAAATTGCCCCGAATTGTCTCTGAGCGGAAAGCGCACGGATTGCCCCAATCTGAACTAGGATAGCATGGTGTAAGCACTTTCAGGGCGATTTTGAAAAATCGCAGGTGCTTAAAAACAAAACAAAAATGCCTCCAGTGTGAACGAGCCCTAACCTCTTGCCGACTGCTCCACGCCTATTGGCGTGAGCAGTGCAGCAGCCCCAGGACCGCCCCACTCCGATTGGCGTGAACGGCTGGGAATGGGCTTTGCAGGAGAGCGCATCTCTGCTCTGATGATGGAGCTCCGCCCCCGCCTTCAGCCTCCCAGCGGCGATCGAAGCCTGGAGACTGTTAGACAGTGAAACTGTGGTCTAATAGGACTGTACAGCACTGCAATCTAAGGCAGCGCTGTACTGGGGACAGCCGTGCGACACGGCTGTCCCCCTGGGGGACACAGGAGCGGTCCGCTGTGATAGGCTGACCAAGGGAGGGAAAATTGTTAAAGAAATGGGTAAATTTATATTTAAAAAAAAAATATTAAGAAAAATAATTATTATTGGGAGAGCGAGCAGACCCCACCAATAGAGAGCTCTGTTGGTGGGGAGAAAAGGGGGGGAGGGGAAATCACTTGTGTGCTGAGTTGTGCGGCCCTACAGGGAGGCGTTAAAGTTGCAGTGGCCCAATTTGTGAAAAAAGGCCTGGTCACTAGGGGGGGTTTAACACCGCAGTCCTTAAGTGGTTAAAGTAGTGTATAGTGTTTTTTAATTTTTTTTATACATTTTTGTTTGTTAGGTGCAAGTAGAAAACTTTTTTTTCTTTTTAAGGTTTGTTTAATTATTTTTTAATCAGTAAAATAATAATTTCAGAAAGGAAAGTTTGGAATCTGTGTGCAGTGCCACCTGGTGGTTTGGCTGGGAAACTTTGGAGGTACAAGAGAAGCCTAGATATGATGGTTACATACAGGACAATAATGCCCAGTTGTCAGTCCCAGCAGCAGCAGGGATTCCTTCGACGAAAGCTCATTGCTTGTTGGGAAATCCTTGCTTTATCAAGGGGGAATATACATGCTGTAGTATTCAGTGGGAATGTTTGGGGACAGGTTACTTGGATGTTCCTTTGTATTATTCGGGTATGACCATGTTTACATTAAAGGTAATTTCGCACTATATACATTGCGCATCCTAAATGATAGGATCACAATGGTCATGTGAAGTCACATCGCAGGCTACTCTTAGCATACAATCTTTGCCCCCCATGCATCAGTCGCTAATGCAGTGCATGCTGTGCTTTATGCCAGGGCTGTGGAGTAGGAGTCAGAGAAATTTTGGGTACCCAGAGTCGGAGTTGGAGTCGGTGATTTCATAAAAGTCTGATGTTATTTGTACAAAATCCACAGCCCTGGTAAGTATTAGACTAAGGAGTTGGAGTCGAGGAGTCGGAGCCATTTTGGGTACTCTGAGTCGGTGGTTTCTTAAACGTCAGAGTTGGCGTCGAAAGATTTTTTTACCGACTCCACAGCCCTGCTTTATGCTGCTGGAAATTGGCGCACTACAACATAAGTGTAGTATTGTGGAAGCGCCATTGAAATATACAGTAAGGTCTCATTTATCTGACTCAGGTGGGCATTGTCTGATGCCGAATATGTGCGCTTGCCGATGGCTTGAGGAGTCAAGCAACCGGTGTTAAAAAATAACGCTATCCTTCCCACCCCCAACGGATTCACTGCACAGCTGTATGCTGCAGAAAACGCTTACGAATCTTCCGGTGCCATCCTTTTTGCTTCTTGCAGCTACGGGCTGTTTTGCGGCGATCTCCCTGCATGGCCCATGATGTGTCACATGACCTGTTGTGGGTCAGGTGACATGCAGGTGAGTCATGCGAGGTCGCCGCAAAGCAGCTGGGAACTTCAAGACGAAAAATGGATAGCCCCGGAGGATTCGTAAACTTTTTCTGTTGCACACCGCTGTGCAATCTTAGTTAGGGACACCCCAATGTGTCTCGCCAGGCATGCCGGTTAGTTAAAGGACCACTATCGCGAAAAAAGTAGGCAGTTAAAATGTGACAGAACTGACAGATTTTGGGCCAGTCCATTTCATCATGGGGGGATTCTCAGGTTTTTTTTTTGTTGTTTTCAACAGCATTTCCTGGTTAACTGGGGCTCTACTGTAATTGCATCATGCTGTGATTATATTGTCTGCTGCACTGCAATGGATGTAGTGTGAATGGATCCACACTATAAGCGCTTTTCTGAGCGCTTTGTGATTGATTAGCGCTTTCTGAGCGTGCTTTTAAAAATTTCTCCCATTCACTTTCATTAAAATCGCGGTAAAATTGCCGCGATTTTTCACGTACGTGATCGAGACGATTTTAACCACCTGGGCGGTATGGACGAGCTCAGCTCGTCCATCACCGCCGGAGGCTGCCGCTCAGGCCCTGCTGGGCCGATTTGCGCCAAATAAAGTGCAGCACACGCAGCCGGCACTTTGCCAGCCGCGTGTGCTGCCCGATCGCCGCCGCTCTGCGGCGATTCGCCACGAGCAGCGGCGAAAGAGGGTCCCCCCAGCCGCCTGAGCCCTGCGCAGCCGGAACAAAAAGTTCCGGCCAGCGCTAAGGGCTGGATCGGAGGCGTCTGACGTCAGGACGTCGGCTGACGTCCATGACGTCACTCCGCTCGTCGCTATGGCGACGGTGTAAGCAAAACAAGGAAGGCCGCTCATTGCGGCCTTCCTTGTTTATTCTGGGCGCCTGAGGCGATCGGAAGAACGCCTCCGGAGCGCCCTCTAGTGGGCTTTCATGCAGCCAACTTTCAGTTGGCTGCATGAAATAGTTTTTTTTTTATTTAAAAAAAACCCTCCCGCAGCCTCCCTGGCGATCTTATCAGAACGCCAGGGTGGTTAATGAAAGTGAATGGGAGAAATTTTTAAGAAGCGCTCAGAAAGCGCTAATCAATCACAAAGCGACGGCCCTTTCCACTAGCAATCGCTTGCGTTAAATGCTAGCGATTGCGATTCAGCAAGTCTCTGATTTTTTTTCTGCGATTGCAATTTTGCTATGTAATGTATTGTATAGCAAAATTGTGGTAAAAATCGCTCCATGGCTCGATTGCGCTTTTGTAAAAATCGAATCGCGGTAGTGGAAAATACCTACCGTGATTCCTATGTTATTTAGCAAACCCTAGCAATTTAAAAATCGCTAGCGATTTGCGTTTTTGGGATTCCGCATCGCAAATGCTGATAGTGGAAAAGTGGTAAAAATCACCAGCATTTCAGGGGCAGTGTGTGCCTTATAAAGCACAGCGGTCCACCAGCATTAGCATAAACATGAATTACTGTTGCAATGCAGGGAGTGATGGCGGCGATTCAGGTAGGCGAATGCTCATCGGTTTTATACAAATGTGGTGAAGGTGACGCTGTACAAGGTACAGGATGGGCTATACAGACCTCAGCAGCACACTAGGGACTGAATATTCTGGCCAGGTCTTGTGTAAGGAGGAGCACTTTTTTTTTTTTTTTAGAAAAGTCCATAGATGTATTTAATAATTAATTCCATAAGCTAATAAAGAACACCTGCTGATGAAGAGGTGAGAGTCCCAGGTAATCTGTGCTCCTGATACCACCTGCAGGTAAAACAGACTGCTAAGTTTCATCATACAGTGCTGCCCATAATTATCCATACCCCTGGCAAATTGTTTACTTAAAGTTACTTTTATTCAACCAGCAAGTAATTTGTTGATGGGAAATGACGTAGGTGTCTCCCAAAAGATAATAAGACTATGTACAAGAGGCATTATTGGGGGGGGGGGGGGGGGGGGAACATTTCTCAGCTTTTATTTACATTTGAGCAAAAAGTGTCCAGTCCAAAAGTATTCATACCCTTCTCAAACTGTCAGTCTGTGGGAAAGCCAAAGTTCTATACCATTCCAAATAGTCCAAGCTGTTCTAAAGGATCCTAATTACCCTGATTAATTGGGAACAGCTGTTTTAATCAATGAAACAGGTGAAAAACAGCAGCAGTTAGTTTGTGGACAGTCGTGGCTAAGACAAATGAGCTCAGTGAGTACCTTCGGCTGCGCATTGTGCTTGCTCACAAGTCAGGAAAGGGCATTTCTAAATGTTTTCCTAAGTTCCAGTGGCTAGAGTGCAAAGTATTATTAAAATATACAAGATGTTCCGCGCTGTGGAAAAAATCTCAGGATGTGGTCGGAAGCCAAAAATGACATATGTGCTGCCAGGACAGTGAAAGAGGTGAAAAATAATCCAAAGATCACCACCAAGGCCATCCTGGTGAATCTGGGCTCTGCTGGTGGCAATGTCTCCAGGCAGACAATCCAACGGACACTGCACACTGCTGGGTTCCACGGATGCAGACCAAGGACAACGCCACTTCTTCAGATAAGGCACACAAAAGCTCGCTTGGCCTTTGCAAATCCTCATCTGGACAAAGAAGAAGACTTCTGGTCTTCCGTGTTATGGTCAGATGAAACAAAAATTTAATTGTTTGGTCAAAATTATGTTTCCTTCATTTGGCATTAAAGAAGGAGAAGCTTTCAACCCAAAGAACATCATCCCCCCTGTCAAACATGGTGGTGGGAACCTAATGCTTTGGGGTGTTTTTTCAGCCAATGGACCAGGGAACCTAATCACAGTAAACGGCACCATGAAAAAAGAGCAATACATGAGGATTCTCAATGACAACATCAGGCAGTCTGCAGAGAAACGTGGCCTTGGGCACCAGTGGACATTTCAGCATGTCAATGACCCAAAATACACAGCAAAAATGGTGAAGAAATGGTTAGCAGACAACAACATTAACGTTTTGGAGTGGCCCAGCCAGAGTCCTAACTTTAATCCGATTGAGAATCTGTGAAGGGAGCTAAAGATCAGGGTGATGGCAAGAAGACCCTCCAACCTGAAGGATTTAGAGCTCATTGCCAAAGATGAATGGGCAAAAGTGCCTGTGGAGATATGCAAAAAGCTGGTCTGCAATTATAGGGAGCGTTTGATTGCTGTAATAGCCAATAAAGGCTTCTCTATTGATTATTTAGAAGGGTATGAATAAGTTTTGACTGGACACTTTTTGCTCAAATGTAAATAAAAGCTGAGAAATGTATTTTCCCCACAATAATGCCTTTTGTACATCATCTTATCTTTTGGGAGACATCTGTCATTTCCCGTCAAAAAAGTAATTCCAATAATTATGGGCAGCACTGTAGCTATTATACTGACCACCTCCAGTCATCAGTAAAGTTGCACCTTGAAGAACAGGACAAGGCTCCTCCTGGCATTTTCTTGCACAGACACAGGTGTGGGACGTCAGGCCAAGAGGGACAGAACACGGCTAGCAGACTGCAGCAAAACCTTTCGGTAACATAAAAAGTCACGATTGGAAAGGATTTAGCTGCTTAGTGCATAGAAGACAAAATGTTCAAAGCCAATTAGAAGTACCTTTATAATAATGTGATGGTACTTTACTGTACCTCTTAGGGCCCTTTTCCACCTGCAATCGCTAGCGTTCATGCTGAACGCTAGCGATTGCTGAATCGCAAAACCGGCGATTCCCCCGACGTTTGCGGCCGCGATTTTGCTATGCTATGCACTGCATAGCAAAATCGCGGCAATTATCGCTCCGCCGCGCGTTCGCGTTCCCGACAAAAGCGAATCGCGGTAGTGGAAATGACCTACCGCGATTCCTATGTTAAAAAGCAAACCGCAGCGATTGTAAAATCGCTAGCGGTTTGCGGTTTTGCGATTCAGCCAGCGCAAACGCGCTGGTGGAAAAGGGCCCTAATGAGATACTGAATACCTATACAGAGACTTGGCCACTGCAGCAACTTGCTTAGTGCAAAGTTTTGTAGACAGTCCCTTCTCGGTGCTCAGCAGGGCCTTGTGTGCAGCGCTGCTCTACCCCCAGCCTCTCCACCCTTTCCGCAAGTGCTGTGTACTGGAGGAGTCTGCAGAGCCAGTTCTGCTCCTTTAGAGGTGGACAGAGTGAGCGTTCTGCACACATTGGCTATCAGTCATAAAATTATGTTCGGTAAAAAAAAATCTGGGCGGGAAAATACCGCATTCGGTGTTTTAGGCCTAGGTATTTTCCCGAACTAAGCTGGCGGTAACACAAGAAGCTGCCTGAGTTGATACATTTTCTCTGTGCAGAGACAGCGTTACAATAAAAGAGGCATCCCCAACTTCCCTTTAGATGTTCATTTTTTTATACTGCTTCTCTTTGCCCTGAATCTATTAGTCTTTCTAAACTATTTAATTGCCACAGCTTAGAAGAAATTCAAGAAATGTTAGACATGCAGGCTTTCTGATGTAAAAAAAAACATGAAAACAGGTACCCAAGAGGTTAACAAACACAGCCTGGGTATTCCGGGTTGCCTTTTTTTGTTCAGCTCGCACTGCTGCTGCCTGGGAGATCTGTCTCCATTAACTTTGCTCTTATCCACACCCTCATCGCATCTTCAAAGCAATCGGTATTCTCCGTCCCAATACCGCCTGCTCTAATCTTTATGAATTGACATTTAGTGACCTGTGTTGAGATAATCACTGCACAAGGCGGTAATTTCACTCACTGCTCGGGAATTTCAGCTTTTCATGCGGTAACAGCAAAATGAAGCTAAGTGCTCAGTAAACTCAGCTGTTTTGAGCATTACCGCATGCGGGAATGCTTTATGAATTGACCCGATTATGTCTGTATGTGTGAAAACATGCACGTTTTATCACAGAAGCTAATGTAACTGATAGAGAAAACGCCTGCAGTGCTTCACTGCTGTCAGTCTTTATCTGCATGGGGAAAATGCATTCACTGGGGGAAGGGGACCTCATCCAAAGTTTTACTGGGGGGGGGGGGGGGGTGTCCAGTGATTTCTAGCTATGCCCCTGGAAGCGATGGAGTATGTTGTACCGCAGCACAACTGATGAGGTGTGAACTGCTCACAGGTTTTGAATCATGTTACACAGCATGTTAGGGTGAAAGTATGGTTAATGATGCTGTAACTTATGGCAGTAAGGTCAGATATTCTGAGCACAGCCGCTACCATCAGTCATTGAGGAAACCTGGCTGTGCAGAGTAGGGAAACAGACCAGGTACAATGATGAAGTCAGAAATCTGTGTGTCCCGACTCCATACAAAGACATGGCAGGCTTTCTGTCATGGAAAGGATTTGTGATGTGAGATGTGTTTGAATTATTTATATCTATTTTATTGTATTTAAAAGAAAACAAATTCTTATGCAAATAAAAGGTTTTATAAAGATTTTTTTTATGATCTAATTAAATAAAGCGATTGTGAAAGCTGCAACAAATTGTCAGGTTTGTTTTGTTGCCTTGTACAGTAGAATCCCATCATTGTAAACTCCACAGGACTGAAAGATTAATGACAAGGCATTGTTGCTAATCATGTTGGGGCCACGCAGCTCCTCTTCCTGCAGCGTGAGCCCGCACATACGCAGTAAGCTGGAGCAACGGGCTCTGTGCTACTGCGCATGCGTGGATGGGCTCGTGTGGCCATGCTGCAAGGTCGTGCTCAGCAACAGGGGAACATTGGACCACGGAGGGAAGCGTCAATAGTAACCTGAAGAGACTAAAGCCTCAGGATCCTAATCTTATCCTTATTTTGAATCTGAGCTTTGGCTCGGGATCCCTTTTAAAAGGAAATAAACATGGCAGCTGCCATATCCCTCTCACCCCAGGTTCACTTTAAGATTACTTCCAGTGTAAAATAGAGAGCCTGCAATATAAGGCTCTCAATTATTGCTGCAAGGATTGGAAGGTGAAGGGGTTAACCATTCACGTGCTGGCCTGTAATTTACTAATGACAACCCCCCTCCCCCTTTCCTGGCAAAGACGCTATGGCTGTTTTTTTCAATAAGTCTTCTAAAGCTCTGTGGCCACCCCCACCGGCTCTCAGGGCCCGTCCCCAGCTCCGCAGCCATGGCCTAATTGGTGGGTTTGCCACAAAGCTTCAGAAGACAGCCACAGCGGTCTAATGTTACGTACACACTGACGACTATGGTCGTTTGAAACAGCAGCTTAACGATCGGTTTGCCGACAATCGGGTAAAGAACTTTACCAAACGATCATTAAGTACTACAACGAACTATATCGGCACGATGAGAAAATCCAACAGGATGGATCGTATCGAGCGACAATCGTTACAAAACTATAGTGTGTACAGACATCGGCTGAGAACGATCATTACAAGGGCCAATGCGCCTGCGTTGGATTCTGCCCAGATTCCGTACTTCCTGTGTAGCACGACCCGTAAAGATTGTTACATTGTAAATTTCAAATAAACTTTGTTTTTAAGTTAATCATATATTTTTATCTATTGGAACTCAATTTTAGTGTTTTTTAAATTTTATATAAATATGTACGCAACATTTCCCTTTGATCGTTCTTTTCTGCGAGAACGATCGTTGATCGCTGCATTCCAATCGTTCCAAGATTGTTAGTTCGTCTGGTAACTATCGTTCCTTGCAAACAATTGTTATCGCAAGTGTGTACGTACCATTACAGATAGAGTGGGTGGAATTTCTAACATTAATGAATTACGGGCGAGTGATGAACCCTTTCACCCAGCGAGCCATGCAGCAATATTAGAGAGCCTTGCATTAAAGGATCTGTATTTTACCATGGAAGGAGTCTTAACAGGAAAAGGAAAACTGAGCCAAAGCCAGCAGTGGCCAATCAAGTTAGCTGACAGCTGGTTAGTTGACCAACAGCTAGACTCTAGCTGCTAGAGGATTTGATTGTAAAACAAAAAAACACACACATGAGATTGGTTAACATTTGCATGCTGAGATGGGTTTTCCCAACATCATACCAGGTGCTGCCGGTGTGGAAGACTCGACAAAGCCAATATTATGTGCAACACAAATTACACCCCCTACCTACACACACCTTTCATTCCATTGTAGGGATGATCAACGATATGCAAATTGTTTCTGAGTTTTTGAAATATATGCAGCTTAAAATGCAGCTTAAAAGGCACCTCTCATGGGCATGCCTTTAAGACTCCGACCAATACTGCAAAGTACTTAACGATGCATACCTTTCTGTAGCGTATGCTTCTACACCACCAGGTTTTCGTTCAATTTAAAAATCGCGGCTGCCATCTTGGCTGTTATAACTTCCGGGTCACCCCTGTCTTCTCAGGTAGAGAAGTGCATCACTGAATGAAGCAGGAAGAGGAAGTGACACGCATGGCAATTGCAAGAGACTCCTCCAGAGAGGTCATAGCACGACTTTGTTGGAAGTCGTCTGTCTTAAAGGCATGCCCATGAGAGGTGCTCGGAGTTCCTTTAACCTCCCTGGCGTTCTGGATGAGCTTAGCTCGTCCAGTGACGTTGGAGGGCACCGGTCAGGCCCTGGTGGGCCGATTCGAATATTTTTTTTTTTTAAACACGCAGCTAGCACTTTGCTAGCTACGTGTTGTCTGCGATCGCTGCCGCCAATGCGTCACTACCCGCCGCTTAACAGGGCCCCCCCCGAGACCCCGTGCGCAGCCTGGCCAGGCAGCGCTGAGGGGTGGATCGGGACGCTCTGTGGCGTTGATGACGTCATCACGATCATCGCCATGGCGGCGGGGGAAGCCCTAAAGGAAATCCCGTTCTGAACAGGATTTCCTTTAGGGCTTCCCCCCGTCGCCATTCCTTATGGGCAAGCGCGCCGGCGGCGATCGGAGGGGTGGGAGGGACGCCGCAGGGAGGGGGGCATCATGTAGCTAGCGCTAGGCTGGCTACATGATAAAAAAAAAATTATGCAAAGAAAAACCTCAGAATGCCAGGGAGGTTAATAATGGACCAATCAATTTAACCTTCCTGGCGGTAAGCCCGAGCTGAGCTCTGGCTATGCTGCCGGAAGGCACCGCTCAGGCCCCGCTGGACTGATTTGCAGAATTTTTTTTTTTTTTTTTGCTACTCGCAGCTAGCACTTTGCTAGCTGTGTGTGCAATGCGATCGCCACCGCTACCCACCGATCTGCCACTATTCGTCGCGCCGCAGCCCCCCCCCCCCCAGACCCCGTGCGCTGCCTGGCCAATCAGTGCCAGGCAGCGCTGTGGGGTGGACCGGAGTCCTCTTTGACGTCGATGATGTCTGCGAAGGCGATCGGAGGGGATGCCGCTGAGCAGCGGCTATCATGTAGCGAGACCTTGTCTTGCTACAGGAAAAAAAAATAAAATAAATACATTTAAAAAAAAATAGCTTTGCTGCCCCCTGGCGGATTTTGATAAACCGCCAGGAGGGTTAAACCCTAGTGGGACTTGATAGGTCCATTTTCAATCTGTATATATTTGCATAAAATTTGTATAACCTCAAATTTGCATATCCCTGATCATCTCTATTCCCTGGATATGAATGAGACTTTGGCTGAGTTCAATGGTGTAAAATAATCAGACATATTCAGTATTTTACAGTTTTATTAGTACCTCTGTAGGGAGAAAGAAAATATTTAGCAAATTACTTATGTTTGTCAAGACTTAGATTTACATTTTTTTAATCCTAAACAATGTACAACATAATACACTTTGTACTATCAAAAATGATTTCAAATACTAGATGTCATTCTAGCAAGGATCCTAAGAAGGTGCTTCAAGGAACAAGATTCTCAGAGGCCAAGGTGATCTGTGGATTGTTAGCAGCTGCTGTACTACTACTGTCAGCATGCCCTGCTAGCAATCCTATTTATCAGCTTGGGGTAAGGGGGGTTAGTAGCTTGGGTTCTCCAGCTGTTCAGATACTACAACTCCCATAAGTTTAGGACCAGCGTTACCTCCACAACCAGAAGTCCCTGAAAGAGGACCTTTAGTGAAAATAACATTAATTTTTTTTTTTACAATATCCATTTACAGATTATTTAGTCAGTGTTTGCCCATTGTAAAATCTTTATTTTCCCTGATTTACATTCTGACATTTATCACTGGTGGTGACATCTTTAGTCTTGTTAGGTGATGTTGGTGATGCTGTAAGGAATGTTCATTACTGAGAGCTCTATGCATGAGAGATATTACTAGCTTGGCAGTTGGAAAAAGCCGTTAATTCCCACAATGCTACGAGGCTTACAGACTGCAAACTGTCAGGACCATGTTCATGACATCACACTGTGGGAGGGGTTTCACCACAATATCAGTCATACAGGCCCCCCTCTGATGATCTATTAGAGATGTGTCATGGGAAAGAGAATATCGGCTACTGATCGGGAGGAAGATCAAGCCTTGGTTACCAGATATGGATTTTAAAGGACAACTGTAGTGAGAGGTATGTGCAAGCTGCAATATTTATTTCCTTTTAAGCAATACCAGTTGCTGCCTCTAATGCTGGATACACGGTTCATTCCCATGCTCGATTCCCATCGATTCATTTATTTCCGACATGTTCGATGGATCGATAGGTCGATTTGCCATACTTTACATGGCAATCGACCTAAAAATCATCGAAATGCGCTTGGAAATGTTCGGGAATCATTGATTAGTCGGGAATCGAGCGGCGCATTCGATGCGGGAACAAACAGTGTGTATTTAGCATTATACTTTTAGCCATAGGCCCTGAATAAGCATGCAGCAGATCAGATGTTTCTGGAATTATTGTCAGATCTGACAAGATTAGCTGCATGCTTGTTTCTGGTGTTATTCAGACACTACTGCAGCCAAATAGATTAGTAGGGCTGCCAGGCAACTGGTATTGTTTAAAAATAAATATGACAACCTCAGTTTTAAAAATAAAACTTTACAGTTGTCCTTTAACCTTCTTAGCGGTAACCCCGTGTGTGACACAGGGTAAGCCGCCGGAGGGTGCCGCTCAGGCCCTGCTGGGCCGATTTAAATATTTTTTTTTTTGCTGGACGCAGCTAGCACTTTGCTAGCTGCGCCAGCACCCCGATCGCCGCCATTCGTTGCGGCGCGCGGCTCCCCCCAGACCCCGTGCTCTGCCTGGCCAATCAGTGCCAGGCAGCGCCGAGGGGTGGATCTGGAGTCCCAATGACGTCCCGACGTCGTGGCAACGGGGAAGCCCTCCAGGAAATCCCGTTCTTTGAACGGGATTTCCTGATCGGAGATCGCCCAGGGCGATCGGGGGGGGGGGGGGGGGGTGCCGCTGTACAGCGGCTATCATGTAGCGAGCCCTGGGCTCGCTACATGATTTAAAAAAAAAAAAAATTTAAAAAAAAACTGCTGCGCTGCCCCCTGGCGGAATGTTTCATACCGCCAAGGGGGTTAACCACCCTGGCGGTTTATTTTTTTTTTGCTGTGCTCAGCCGCGGGTGGGCATTTACCTATTTTTTTTTATCATGTAGCTAGCCTAGCGCTAGCTACACGATTCCCCCCTCCCTGCGGCATCCCTTCCACCCCTCCGATCACCGCCGGCGATCACACCCAACAGGAAATCCCACTCTGAATGGGATTTCCTGTTAGGACTTCCCTCGTCACCATGGCGATGATCGGAATGACGTCATCGACGTCAGGGGGAGTCCCAATCCACCTCATAGCGTAGCCTGGCAGTAATTGCCCAGGCTGCGCTGAGGGTCTGGGGAAGGGGGGCGATCTAACTAAGCACACAGCTAGCAAAGTGCTAGTTGCGTGTTTTAAAAAAAAAAATTGTCAAAAAAGACCCACCAGGGGCTGAGCAATCCACCACGGCAGTAATGGACGAGCTGAGCTCATCCATACCGCTAAGGTGGTTAATATAAGTGCACTTGCACAGGTACACCCCAAATCCCAGCTAAAATTTTCATTGCACCACTTCCCTGGGAAATCTGTGGACCCACCTCCACACATAGAGCCATGTATTATGTAAACACTGGCTCTCCATGTGCTCCTAAAATGTGTAGGCGGGGGGAGGAGCTTAAAAAATGACTGCCGGTTTCTATGGCTGTGATATTGCAAGCTCCTCCCCAAACACACTGACCAGCATCTCCATATTTAAGGGAGAGGGTGGGCACTTCATATGGCGCCTCCAATAGTCACCCCTCAGGTAGCATGTATAATAAACATTCTTTTGATGGGATGTGGAGAAGGGGACATAAAAGGATAGGTGCTCCTATCTGCATGCATTGCTCTTATCCTTTTCAAGGTCAGCCCAGCCCAAATCTAATTTTGAAGTCATCATGGTAGGATGCAGCTGGTTGGAGTTACCCCAGGCTTATAATACGGGAGGTCACCCTCAATGTGGAATTGCACTCAATGATTTAATCTAGTATCATGTAACTGGTTTAGGGTCCATTCTGGAGTACACAGAACCTTATATTGTGGGCTTTTCCCAGAGATTTGGTTATTAATAACACTGTATTGGAAGGGCATGTGATGATACACGTTATTTCCCACTCCGTGTGGTACAGTGAGATGGAGAGATCAAATTACAAAAATATATAAAAACTTTCCAACTGGTAAAATCTGTAGTTTGTTCTCTCCAGAATTAGAGTGTGGTCATCAATGTTTCTCAGACCAGGACCAGCAGTGGTGCAACAAAGCAAGCAGCAGCTATTCTAGAGGAATCTAATGATCTGTTAGCCCCACCTTTCTCCTGATATTCCACGTTCCAATTTAGGTTGATTACGTAGGGTTATACACTCACCTAAAGGATTATTAGGAACACTTGTTCAATTTCTCATTAATACAATTATCTAATCAACCAATCACATGGCAGTTGCTTCAATGCATTTAGGGGTGTGGTCCTGGATAAGACAATCTCCTGAACTCCAAACTGAATGTCAGAATGGGAAAGAAAGGTGATAGAAGCAATTTTAAGCATTGCATGGTTGTCGGTGCCAGACGGGCCAGTCTGAAAAACTTCACAATCTGCTCAGTTACTGGGATTTTCACGCACAACCATTTACAAAGAATTACAATTACAAAGAATGGTGTGAAAAGGAAATCCAGTATGCAGCAGTCCTGTGGGCAAAAATGCCTTGTTGATGCTAGAGGTCAGAGGAGAATTGCCCGACTGATTCAAGCTGATAGAAGAGCAACATTGACTGAAATAACTACTTGTTACAACCGAGGTATGCAGAAAAGCAGTTGTGAAGCCACAACACGCACAACCTTGAGGCGGATGGGCTACAACAACAGAAAACCTCCACCAGGTACCACTTATCTCCACTACAAATAGGAAAAAGAGGCTACAATTTGCAAGAGCTCACGCAAATTGGACAGTTGAAGACTGGAAAAATGTTGCCTGGTCTGATAAGTCTCGATAGAGTCAGAATTTGGCGTAAACAGAATGAGAACATGGATCCATCATGCCTTGTTACCACTGTGCCGGCTGGTGGTGGTGTAATGGTGTGGGGGATGTTTTCTTGGCACACTTTAGGCCCCTTAGTGCCAATTGGGCATCATTTACCAGATCTCAACCCAATAGAGCATTTTTGGCATAGTGATGGAACGGGAGCTTCATGCCCTGGATGTGCATCCCACAAGTCTCCATCAACTGCAAGTTGCTATCCTATCAGTATGGACCAACATTTCAAAATAATGCTTTCAGCATTTTGTTGAATCAATGCCACGTAGAATTAAGGTAGTTCTAAAGGCGAAAGGGGGGTTAAACACCGTATTAGTATGGTGTTCCTAATAATCCTTTAGGTGAGTGTAATTTCAATAATCACTGTGACATCATAAAGCTGCTGTTATACCAATGCACTTCCTTGAAAATTGAAACAAACCATCACTAAATTTGGGAAGGTTGAAGGAAAAAAAAAAAAAAGAAAGACTAAAATCATCTATACTTAAAGGGACACTTAAGTCAAACAAAAAAAAATGTTTTACTCACCTCGGGCTTCCAATTGCCCCCTGCAGCTGTCCGGTGCCCTCGCCGTCTCCCTCCGATCCGCCTGGCCCCGCCGGCAGCCACTTCCTGATTCAGTGACAGGAGCTGACAGGCTGGGGACGCGAGTGATTCTTCTCGTTCCCAGACACATTAGCACCCTCTATGCTGCTATATGATATATGCTATAGCAGCATAGATGGCGCTATTGTGGCCAGGAACGCGAAGAATCACTCGCGTCCCCAGCCTGTCAGCTCCTGTCACCGAAACAGAAAGTGGCTGCCGGCGAGGCCAGGAGGATCGGAGGGAGACGGCATTAGCACCCTCTGTGCTGCTATATGGTATATGATATATGCTATAGCAGCATAGATGGCGCTATTGTGGCCAGGAACGCGAAGAATCACTCACGTCCCCAGCCTGTCAGCTCCTGTCACCGAAACAGGAAGTGGCTGCTGGCGGGGCCATGAGGATCGGAGGGAGACGGCGAGGGCACCGGACAGCTGCAGGGGGCTATTGGAAGCCCTAGGTGAGTAAAACTTTTTTTTGTTTGACTTAGGTGTCCCTTTAAGAACTAACTGTGTCATCTCAAGTGAGTTTATAAAGTTCACTCATAGCTTTACAGTGCAAAATCCAACAACCAAGCAGCACGCCAACAGCACCTGCTATGACAGCAGAGCGTTGTACTGGCACTCAGAGCTAAAAGGGTGTATGGGGAGGCGGGACTTAGAATATGCCTTTATGGGCTTCACCTCCTAGTCTCCGCCTCCCTGTACACAGTTCTGACCAGCTGTGTTGCAATGGAACTTTGCGGCCTAGATTGATTTGTGTGGTAAGGACGACAACTGCACTTCATGAGTTTTCTCAGCGTTAAGAATTTATTAAAATTGCTGCAAGCCACCGGTCTGAAACCTAAAAATATATCTCTTCTGGGTAATTAAAGGCTTTTCTTTGACAACTATGAGCATCTATTGCACACCAGTTAAGCTGCCTCTTAAAACAAGTGCAAGTAGTGCATTGGCAGCTCTATCCATAGGCTAGGAAGGCTATCAACATAAAACTTGTATTTGTTTTGAGAAGCAGGTTTGCTTGAAGAGAAGGCAATAGTTGAGTGGACGCATATTGCTCACATTTGACCAAAATGTTTGGATTGGAGAACAGTGACAGCAAGCAGAAAAAAGCAAGTTGTATCCATAATTCCTGTCTGCCGTGTCTGTAAAGATTCTCATTCAGCCAATAATTCAGGTATGCGTACGCCGAACCACAAACACTGCCCCTCACGTACGAAGCTTTCAGTGTACAAAACAAATTGCTTCAGCTCAAAGAAAGCTCCTTCTCCAATGATAAAATGGACTGCGCTGAATTTGAGAACAGTGAATCGACCAGCAACGTGTTAACGACAAAAGCACAGGATGTATGAAGTTAATCTACAAACAAGATTTGTTTTGGGTATAGTTTTCAGTGATTAAGGTGGAGCTCTACTTGCTTTAAGTCTTTTTAATTCAAAGCCCTCTTGGATGCCAGCTGCATAATCGTGTTTCAGAATATACTAAAGCCTTCTGCCGAGGTTGTATCGCTTCATCTTGGTTTTGTTGGTCCTGAATGCAATATTGTCAAAAACGTGTGTGTTTTTTTTTTTTTTTACTACCACAAATAGTGTCAGCTCTCACTTTTTCCATTTTATTGGTTTTAAGTAAAAGAGAACCAGACAAAGTACCCTCATGTATTTTATTACATTTATCAGTGAGAACATGACAGTAAACACCTACCCTGCTTTTAGTTTCATTCTTCTCTGCTTAATCTATCTGTTATCAGCTGTGATAAGAATCCCTGACTGAGCATTCAGTCTAGGTTTGACCTGGAATCATAGCTGAGTCAGTCTTCTGTGGAGTCTTTTCAAGCCCAAGCCTGCCCCCTACTGGCTCAGCTTTCCTGCTTTACATACTCAGAGCTGATGACATAGGAGGGGCTGCTTTTGCAGAAAGAAGCTCTGAAACAGACAAGTGTGGCTGTGTGCACTGTGCAGCCAGTCATTATCTACTGTATGCAGTTTCATTTCTATGAGAGACACTTCCTACAGGCAGTCACACAGCATACCAGAATAATAAAGTTGAAAGCACACAGATGAAAGGCTGCAGCAGCATCCGCCATGTTTGACTATAGTTTCATAGAGCCTAGACAGCACATCCAGAGCAGCTCATAACCTGGAAGCAGAAGGGATATGAGCCGGCAGCCATATTGGATTTTTTCCTGGAGCAATAATGGATTAAAAAACACTCAAAAAGGCACACCCGAGTGGCAAAATTATCAGGTAGAGCATTTATACTTTACAAGCTATCAGCTGATATGTTTATTTTGTGTGAATTGTTCATCTCTGGTTCCCTTTAAAACCAATTAAAACTTTTAACCTAATTTTAAATGACCTTGAGAGACTGCTCCCCATTCAAACATTTGTTTGGCATCGGTGCTTTCCACGATATAAGGGAAATGGAGACATCCACCTTCAAAAAATGCACCCAGCAGACCTGAGGTACAGAAACGCATAGCTACGATTTATGCTAAAATGTTTTTTTAAAAATTAAAAATCATTGTTTAGGAATTGCTCCTCCTGGTACGGTGTGGCATTTTTACCATCCCTATTTTACTTAGGCTGAATTCTTGGGTCCATTCCACAAGGCCCCGTTTTAATCCTTACTGCGGGCGATTTTCAGGGATCTGCAAACATGCCTGGGTGGATTGCTCAGAAATCACAGTCGGATTAAATCTCACACCTCTGCTATGCTTTTCCCGATACAAGACATTTCAGTGGACCATGAAATGGAGCAGCAGATAAGGGAGAGGTATTGTGAAAACAACTGACCACCAGGAACATTTTTTGTTTTTAAATGTACTCCTCCATGAGGAAGGCTCATAACAGAGTGTAGGGATGGGGGGCGGGGGTTAAGGTGAGCCTCACTACTTACCTATGGGCTGATGCTCATCTGACCCAGTCTGTAAGAGATCCATGTTCTTCCAGGAGAGACTGCAGCAGCCACATTTTCAACTTTCCAGCAGTGTTGCGCACACCATAATGCATGCTGGGAGAGGTACTCCATGAATGTGAGAACATCTGTGTATACGCATCCACAAACTACACTTCCCAGCATGCATTATGGCACACGCATGACTTGGCAATGTGGCAGCTGCAGTCCCTGTGTGGAGAAGATGGTGGATCCCATACCGACATCACACACACACACACACACACACACACACACACACACACACACACACACACACACACACACACACACACACACACACACACACACACACACACACACACACACACACACACACACACACACACACACTTGTGAACCTCCCTTATGGGGGTTCAATTTGAAAATGTTTACTTCAAGGTGCTCAGTTCCCTAAATGTTATTTTGTTTCACAACTTTAGTTCAGGTTTTTAGGTCAGGACTTGTGCTAGAGCAGGGGTCTCAAACTCGCGGCCCGCGATACAATATTTTGTGGCCCTCGCCGGCAAAAGCTTCCTTATAGTTCGCTTCAGTGCTCCCAAGTAATCCGCCGCATCCCCGCCGCTTAACGAGGGCTGCAGAGCCCCCAAATCGCCCAGGGGGCAATCCGCCCGCATTTCCTGGAAGGGGCAGAGCTGCCTCTCCCTGCCCCTCTCTGTGAAGGAAGAGTGAGAGGGGCAGGCAGAGGCGGCGATTCGCCGCAGTTGTGAAATTCCTTATGCGGCCCAGCCTCATCCTGACTTTGCCTCCTGCGGCCCCAAACTGAGTTTGAGACCCCTGTGCTAGAGGAAAGGGATGTGTGAGGCCTGAGCCTTTAAATGAAACCGAAGCTGAGAAGGATATGGAGGCTGACATTTATATTTCCTTTTAAACAATGCATATTGCCTGGCTGTCCTGCTGCTCCTCTGCCTCTAATACGTTAAGCCACAGACCCTGAACAAGCATGCAGATCGGATGTCTATGACAAATCTGACAAGATTACCTGCATACTTGTTTCAGGTGCGTGATTCTGACCAGAAAGATCAGCAGGTCTGCCAGGCAACTGGTATGGTTTAAAAGGAAATAAATATGGCAGCCTTCATGGGTCTCACACCTCGAATTCCTTTTAACCAGCTGAGCAGAGATGGGTCAGGTGTTAATGGCAGCACAGCCACAGATGGAGTGATAGGAAACAGCTGATAACCAGATCCTCTGCATTATCCAGTAAGGGTCCGCACTTCATACAGCCCACTGCTCACCAGCTTCAGTCCAGGAGCCGAGAGCTGCATATCACAGAACAGCCAGACTCAGAAGTGAGTGGAAAGCACAAAAGGACATTTTTATATGCATTTAACAGAACGTTATTTTAAACTGGACAAAATGTTTGCAAAGTAAATCAAAATACCTCCAGCACCAATTGCCAGGTCATTCTTTCCTCCTCCACAACCTCTGACTGCTCCCTCCCTCAGGCTGAAGCCACACCTCCCAGCTACAGACCGACGCTTGTGATAGGCTATGGGTCTCAGCAGGAGGGCGTGGATTCAGCCACTAGCTTCAAAATAAATCAAACAATCCTTCAACTGGCTTAGTTCAAGGTTTATGGGAGGGGCTTGACTGATTTTAAAGTCCCATAACTGTCCCTCAATGGGCAAGCGGATTTATTTTTATAAAGGATACACTAATAGGAGCTGAGCTGTGAACCAGTCAGTGGAAAAGCAATGGCAGCCAGGGAACTTGTGACTGGATAAAGGCAGAGTGGGTGGGGTCTCTATCTGCAAGTCAATTGGTCTACGCCCATGTGACTGAAGTGGGAGTGGTTCAGACTGAGTAAGGTCATTGATGGGAACCTATGAATGGGTGGAGTCAGGTATTTCCCATTAGTGTATTACTCTTCAAAAACTTTTTTTTTACAAAATGTTTTACTGCATAATTAAAGTGAACCTGTGAGATTTGTGATGCACCAATTTAGATACTTCCCTCTGAAGGGTCCTCAAGAGGCTTCCTCAGTCTTCTTCCACCAGGCGGTTCCGACAATGAGACCTCCGAAGGGCGCCCGCACTGCACCTGGGCGGTAGCACCGACCCAACTGGGCTCGCCTTTTTCCGCAGAAGCCCAAGCCAGTTAGTGCTACTGCGCAGGCACAAGCCGTCGAAAAGCTGTTTTGTGGACAGGGCGGTGCAGGAACGGGCATGGTGCAGGAGAATGGGAGGGGCTTTCATTTCCCAAGGTGAGTACCCACTTGGGGAACTCTTTTCCTCACAGGTTTCCTTTAAAATGTTCCCGTATATGTATACAAATTGCCGAGCAGTTGCAATAATGTCGGCCTGGGGAATAGCTTCATATGGATGGAAGCTGAAGCACAAATAAAGCTTATAATACAAATAACTTAGCATATACTTCCAATAACAATCCAACTAGCCATGACAGCTTGTGCCAGCATTAAAACTGCAATCCCCCCCAACACCAACACCCTCCCCCCCACCACAAAGGGTTTCAAAGGATCCATAGGGCGCTAGTTCAACTGCATTTTAGTCTACACTCTTGAGTGTAGTTTAATAACCAGTGTAGCACTATACTCAAAAAGAAAAACAAAAAAATAAAATAAATCATTGCACTATGGTTTGCCTTATCAGTCTGTATTCCAGTACTGTACAAGCGAGAGCAGCTTCTTCACACACACTGTTCCTCCTCCGTTTCAACTCCCAGTTACACTGCAAAAGGGCATAAAAAATAAAACAAAAAATAACATAAAAAACTCTCCTGCTATGCGGCACAAAGTTCAGCACAAACTCCTCCAAAGAGCGGAAAGTTTGGAAGTTAAAGGGCACTTCTTACAATACGTGTTTCGGCTGGTTTACTTTTTTGGGGAGGGGTCAATAATGCAGAATGAGAGATTTGGTCGGGGGGAGGGTCGCTCAGAGACTCTGGCCCCCTGCGAGGTGGACCGATCGCTTGAGACGGGGTTCGTTTGCCCATTTTTAAACATTGGTTAGAGCCTTCCTGGTGGAGTAATTCCGGATGATTCAGCTGCCGCCAGCCCGGGCCATGAGCTCCTCCAGAGCTTTGTCCTGGTCGTTGTTATGTAGTAATAAGACTTCCTTGATCTCCTTCTGCTCAAAGCCCATCTCCCGGAATTTACTCATCAGCTGAAGAAACATCATTGTCTGCCAAAAGAAATGACAGAATTAAGGATGGAATGGACAAGTAAGGTTGGAATTAGGCCAATCAAATCAACTTCCTATCAATTCTGACTCGCTGACATAATGGGGTTGGGGTGGTGAAGAGAGAGGTGGGGGGGGGAGAGAGAGAGAGCAGAGAGGTGGAAGAGAGAGAGAGCAGAGAGGTGGAAGAGAGAGAGAGCAGAGAGGTGGAAGAGAGAGAGAGCAGAGAGGTGGAAGAGAGAGAGAGCAGAGAGGTGGAAGAGAGAGAGAGCAGAGAGGTGGAAGAGAGAGAGAGCAGAGAGGTGGAAGAGAGAGAGAGCAGAGAGGTGGAAGAGAGAGAGAGCAGAGAGGTGGAAGAGAGAGAGAGGTGGAGGTGGAAGAGAGAGAGAGGTGGAGGTGGAAGAGAGAGAGAGGTGGAGGTGGAAGAGAGAGAGAGGTGGAGGTGGAAGAGAGAGAGAGGTGGAGGTGGAAGAGAGAGAGAGCAGAGAGGTGGGGGAGAGCAGAGAGGTGGGGGAGAGCAGAGAGGTGGGGGAGAGCAGAGAGGTGGGGGAGAGCAGAGAGGTGGGGGAGAGCAGAGAGGTGGGAGAGAGAGCAGAGAGGTGGGAGAGAGAGCAGAGAGGTGGGAGAGAGAGCAGAGAGGTGGGGGAGAGACAGCAGAGAGGTGGAAGAGAGACAGCAGAGAGGTGGAAGAGAGACAGCAGAGAGGTGGGAGAGAGACAGCAGAGAGGTGGAAGAGAGACAGCAGAGAGGTGGAAGAGAGAGAGAGCAGAGAGGTGGAAGAGAGAGAGAGCAGAGAGGTGGAAGAGAAAGAGAGCAGAGAGGTGGAAGAGAGAGAGAGCAGAGAGGTGGAAGAGAGAGAGAGCAGAGAGGTGGAAGAGAGAGAGAGCAGAGAGGTGGAAGAGAGAGAGAGCAGAGAGGTGGAAGAGAGAGAGAGCAGAGAGGTGGAAGAGAGAGAGAGCAGAGAGGTGGAAGAGAGAGAGCAGAGAGGTGGAAGAGAGAGAGCAGAGAGGTGGAAGAGAGAGAGAGAGCAGAGAGGTGGGAGAGAGAGAGAGAGCAGAGAGGTGGAAGAGAGAGAGAGAGCAGAGAGGTGGAAGAGAGAGAGAGAGAGAGAGCAGAGAGGTGGAAGAGAGAGAGAGAGCAGAGAGGTGGAAGAGAGAGAGAGAGCAGAAAGGTGGGAGAGAGAGAGAGAGCAGAGAGGTGGGGGAGAGCAGAGAGGTGGGGGAGAGCAGAGAGGTGGGGAGGAGTTGATCACCCAATAAAGTAAATTGCTTAATCGCTTGATGTAATATCGAGTAATGTATACCTACCACAAAGTACCCATGGACTGAGCTGGGTTTACATGCTTTTAATAATGTTTTGTGTGCGGACATGTCATAGCACCATGCTTAGGCCCCCTTTACACTTAGGGCCTATTTCCACTACACGCAGATTGGATGCAGAAAAACTGACTCCAATGAATGCCTATGGGCCTGTTTCCACTAAACGCGATTTTTCTGATGCAGATTTTCCCATAGGTATTCATTGGAGTCAGTTTTTCTGCATCCAATCTGCGTGTACTGGAAACAGACCCTTAATTAGTTGCTCACAGTTATAACTGAAAGAAAACTTATTTTCAGAGTAATGCCCATAGCAGACGTCTGTCACAGTCAAAAATTTTGGAAGAGCAGTGTGGGGAGAGGTGGAAGAGAGAGAGAGCAGAGAGGTGGAAGAGAGAGAGAGCAGAGAGGTGGAAGAGAGAGAGAGCAGAGAGGTGGAAGAGAGAGAGAGCAGAGAGGTGGAAGAGAGAGAGAGCAGAGAGGTGGAAGAGAGAGAGAGCAGAGAGGTGGAAGAGAGAGAGAGCAGAGAGGTGGAAGAGAGAGAGAGGTGGAGGTGGAAGAGAGAGAGAGGTGGAGGTGGAAGAGAGAGAGAGGTGGAGGTGGAAGAGAGAGAGAGGTGGAGGTGGAAGAGAGAGAGAGGTGGAGGTGGAAGAGAGAGAGGTGGAGGTGGAAGAGAGAGAGAGGTGGAGGTGGGGGAGAGCAGAGAGGTGGGGGAGAGCAGAGAGGTGGGGGAGAGCAGAGAGGTGGGGGAGAGCAGAGAGGTGGGGGAGAGCAGAGAGGTGGGGGAGAGCAGAGAGGTGGGGGAGAGCAGAGAGGTGGGAGAGAGAGCAGAGAGGTGGGGGAGAGACAGCAGAGAGGTGGAAGAGAGACAGCAGAGAGGTGGAAGAGAGAGAGAGCAGAGAGGTGGAAGAGAGAGAGAGCAGAGAGGTGGAAGAGAGAGAGAGCAGAGAGGTGGAAGAGAGAGAGAGCAGAGAGGTGGAAGAGAGAGAGAGCAGAGAGGTGGAAGAGAGAGAGAGCAGAGAGGTGGAAGAGAGAGAGAGCAGAGAGGTGGAAGAGAGAGAGAGCAGAGAGGTGGAAGAGAGAGAGAGCAGAGAGGTGGAAGAGAGAGAGAGAGCAGAGAGGTGGAAGAGAGAGAGAGAGCAGAGAGGTGGAAGAGAGAGAGAGAGCAGAGAGGTGGGAGAGAGAGAGAGAGCAGAGAGGTGGAAGAGAGAGAGAGAGCAGAGAGGTGGAAGAGAGAGAGAGAGAGAGAGCAGAGAGGTGGAAGAGAGAGAGAGAGAGCAGAGAGGTGGAAGAGAGAGAGAGAGCAGAAAGGTGGGAGAGAGAGAGAGAGCAGAGAGGTGGGGGAGAGCAGAGAGGTGGGGGAGAGCAGAGAGGTGGGGAGGAGTTGATCACCCAATAAAGTAAATTGCTTAATCGCTTGATGTAATATCGAGTAATGTATACCTACCACAAAGTACCCATGGACTGAGCTGGGTTTACATGCTTTTAATAATGTTTTGTGTGCGGACATGTCATAGCACCATGCTTAGGCCCCCTTTACACTTAGGGCCTATTTCCACTACACGCAGATTGGATGCAGAAAAACTGACTCCAATGAATGCCTATGGGCCTGTTTCCACTAAACGCGATTTTTCTGATGCAGATTTTCCCATAGGTATTCATTGGAGTCAGTTTTTCTGCATCCAATCTGCGTGTACTGGAAACAGACCCTTAATTAGTTGCTCACAGTTATAACTGAAAGAAAACTTATTTTCAGAGTAATGCCCATAGCAGACGTCTGTCACAGTCAAAAATTTTGGAAGAGCAGTGTGGGGAGCACAAGGAGCACTGGACGGTGAGGATGGCACTGTGACATTTTCTCCCTAACTTTCACATGACAAATCCCAGTTACATATGCCTTATTTCATGATTAGCTGAGCACGTGGCAGACCGTTATTCCCGGCGTGCATGTCTGTAGGGATCAGATGCGATTGCTAGGGTGACAATTCAGGGGCCCCAGTACTGTACAGATGCATCGCTAGGCAACAGCAGTGCAATGCATCCATAGAGCATAGGGGCCCTGAACTGTTGTCTTAGCGATCACATCCGATCGCTACAGGTGACAGACATTTAAAGGAAACCTGTAACGAAAAAAAACCTCCCCTGGGAGGTACTCACCTGGGGTGGGGGAAGCCTCCGGATCCTATTGAGGCTTCCCCCGTCCTCCTTGATCCCACGGCGGCAGCGATAAAGCTCCCCGAACGGCGGGGATGTAAATATCTTCCCGGCTCCAGCGCAGGCGCAGTATCGGCTCTCTGCTTGAATATAGGCGGAAATAGCCGATCGCTGCCGGGCCGCTCTACTGCGCAGGCACAAGTCTCCCTTGGACCCGATGGAGATCGGCTATTTCTGCCTATCTCTGTGCTGAGAGACTCAACAGCGCCTCTGCTGGAGCCAGGGAAGGTAAATAAATCAGCACTTGTCAGGCTTGTGGAGGGAGGATTCCGGGACACTTCGGGGGAGACAGCGCTGGATTGCCTGCAGCTACAGGAGAGGGGGAAGCCTCATTGGGACCCTGAGGCTTCCCCCTCCCGAGGTGAGTACCCCCCCGGGGAACTTTTTTGTTACAGGTTCTCTTTAAAGTGTGTCAAAAAGTACTGGTCTCGGTAGTACAGAGGTGAACAGGCTTTATTGTGCCCTTGTCACTTTAAATCCTTTTTTCAAAACTTCTAAAACCTTTTACCCCCTAACTATTAATGAATGATTGCTGCTATTTGCCAAAGCAGCAACAATTCACTTTTAAACAGAAGTGTGCACGAGTATGTGCACAAGCACAGTGGTTTTTAATCTTGGGATGTACAATCTACATCCAGAAACTTAAAGGGGTTAATTTATGTAAATGTTTTTGCTGTCAGAGAGGAGAGGGAAGAGAGCACACAATTCTATTTCACGCTACATATATACAGTATACGGTATACAGAACTGCTTCCTGCCAGTCTGTCTGTGATGTCACCAGACCAGAAGCACCCATGGAAATGTTCCTGTCATAGTCTCGCTTCCTGTACCTTCTCCTCTGAACACTGGTACATCTCTAGGGCCTCGTCCACAAGCAGAGGGTCAAATCCTTTCTCGCACAGCTGGGAGTGGATGAACAGGTATTCCAGCACCTACAGACATAAAAAGAAAAAACAAAAAGTTGGACTAAAGCATAGATTCTACATTTGGGCTATATCTCAAACCATTTTTTTATACCATATTTTTTCGGCATATAAGACTTTTCTTCCCCCAAAATACAGGAAGTCCCCGACTTACAAACGCCCGCCGATACGAGCTGCCACCCTGCCGTGATGTCAGGGATTCCCTGTATTGTCCCTGTGTCTCCTCTGCTCCCCCCTTGTATCCTCCTCCGCTCCCCCTGAATAAATTAAAGCAACGGCTCACCTGATCCATCTGCTCCAGTGGTCATCAGACATCTCCTCTCCTGCACTACCCCTCTAGTGCCGGCTTCTGCCGATCAAGTCACCACCAGAAGCCGGCACTAGGAAACAGGGAGGGTTCCGATGGATTAGGTGAGCTGTGCTGCGGCTGCTTTCATTTATTCAGGGGGAACAAAGAAATGTTCAATGAGGGAGCAGAGGACAGTAGGGGACATGGGAGGGGACAAAAGGGGGGACACAGGGGGGGACAAAAAGGGGCACGCGGGGGGACAAAAGGCGGCACGCGGGGGGACAAAAAGGGGCACGCGGGGGGACAAAAGGCGGCACGCGGGGGGACAAAAGGCGGCACACGGGGGGACAAAAGGCGGCACACTGGGGGACAAAAGGGGGCACACTGGGGGACAAAAGAGGGCACAGAAGGGGACAAAAAGGGGCACACGGGGGGGGACAAAAGGGGCCACATGGGAACAAAAGGGGCCACATGGAGGACAAAAGGAGCCACATGGAGGACAAAAGGGGCCACATGGAGGACAAAAGGGGCCACATGGAGGACAAAAGGTACAAGGGGGACACAATAATTGGTGGAGAACATTTACAAGATGTCCCTGCACCATAGGCACCCCAGGTTTAGTATTTTTCTTTCCCTGGTTTTTGCCCTCTAAACCCAGGTGCAGCTTATAGTGCGGAGCGTTTTATATGCTGGAAGATACAGATATTTATATTTCTGCCTTGACAGCTGCTCCTATTTATGAATGTGCTACTGAGAGTGGCTTCTAAAACCTCACCTCTGTAGTCATAGACAGGAAGGGGGCGTTAAACAGCTATTTTCACCCATCACTAAAGTTAGCATTTCTTAGGTCTGTGTGAAGTGGAAGCCTGCAGGATGGCTGGTCTCTTTGTTTAGGGCACAACAGTCCATGTTTGGTGTAAACAGGAGTAGCACACATAGTAGCACAGCACAACCCATCTCACCTGCTCCACGTTCTGTCCTTGCTTCTGCATGGCTCTCATGACATGTTCGTAGGAATACCCCATACTGACAATGGTCTCCGCACACTGCCGCTCGCTGCTGGAGAGCGCCTGCAGGAGATCCTCGTAGCCCGGAACGCTGAGTCGAGTCACGCTGGTGACTTTGTTGGGCACTTTGGACATTGCTACCTGATGAGAATTGGTCTGCAGGGATGAATAAATTACACTAGTTCAGGAAAAATTGCAAAGCCCAACCAAGCACATAATCAGACAAAGCAAATCAGGCTGATAAGTGAATATAAACGTGGATGTGAGACTCGCAGGCATTCCGTGTACCAGCAAAAAACAGGGTATAAATATGGGTTCAAAAAGCTCAGGGCAGACACACACACACACAAATATACATACAGACAACTGTGTGCCTAGCATTTCTGCCATCGCCAAGCTCTACGGCGGAAATAGAGCCTGATTGGGTCTGCTCTAGGATGGCGCAGGCGCAGAAGGCTGCACAGTACAGCGGACCCGATCAGGCTCGACTATTTCTGCCGTGAACTTGAGCGGCAAGCTGTTCCCCCACCAGCAGTGGAAGCCGTAGTGCACCTGCTTGACTGGACTTGCCAGAGGCCAGCGCTGGATCGGGAGTGCCAAGTGGGGCAAGGCAAGGCTCATTAGTATCCAGAGGCTTCCCCCTACGGCTGCGTCATTGTGCACTGTGCCAGTCTCCATACCAACAATACAGGCTGCATGGATATAGTTAAACTATGTGTCTGTACAGTGCTCGTTTCCTGCAAGATTGAGGTTGATCCCAATGCACAACACAAATAGCATGTATGTATGAACCTCTAGGTGGAGCTAGCACCCTTCTTAGAGAATCACGTACAGTACAGGGTTATTAAGAAGGGTGGGTAAACTATGCATTATCCACCTACTTCAGGTGTCGGGGAAACAATTCACATAAGGGCCCCCTTAAAGTGACACTGAAGCGAAAAAAAAAAACCCTGATATAATGAATTGGTTGTGTAATACGGATAATTAATACAACATTAGTAGCAAAGAAAATATTTTATTTTCAGGTATATATTTATATGCGTTTTTATAAGATTGCATCATTCTCTAAAAATTGCAGTTTTCACAATACACTCAGCATTTTAAATGATTTCACAGAGCAGGCTAGTGATTCTGAAGAAATAAACAAACACACAAAGCAACCAAACCAGTTTTTAGCCGCACACTGCTACAAGTACCGCATATACTCGCAAGCAAGCCGAATTTTGGACCCACAAAAAGTGAGTCAAAAGTTGGGGGGTCAGCTTGCTTGCGAGTGAGGTGCCTGTCCCCCGCTCCCCCTGCCCTCTCCCACCCGCTCCCCCCGCGGCCGCTGCTATTACCTTAGCTCCGCGGCTTCCTATTCCCTGTCCTGCTCGTAATTAAACAGCAGCTCGCCCCACAGAGGCTGCTGCGTGATGACGGAGGAAGTGCAGAGAGGTTCCCATAGTAACCAGGAAGCCGCTCTCTGCGACTTCCTCAGTCATCACGCAGCAGCCACCGTGGGGCAGAGCTGCTGTTAAGAGCAGGACAGGGGAATAGGAAGCCGCGGAGCTAAGGTAATAGCAGCGGCCGTGGGGGGAGCGAGGGGGGGTGGGGGAGGCCTTAAACTCGCTATCCTGGGCACTATACTAGCTATCCTGGGCACTATACTAGCTATCCTGGGCACGATACTAGCTATACTGTGCCACTATACTAGCTATCCTGAGCACGATACTAGCTATCCTGGGCACTATACTAGCTATCCTGGGCACTATACTAGCTATCCTAGACACGATACTAGCTATCCTGGGCACTATACTAGCTATCCTGGGCACTATACTAGCTATCCTGGGCACTATGCTAGCTATCCTGGGCACTATACTAGCTATACTGTGGCACTATACTAGCTATACTGAGCACGATACTAGCTATCCTGGGCACTATACTAGCTATCCTGGGCACTATACTAGCTATCCTGGGCACTATACTAGCTATCCTGGGCACTATACTAGCTATCCTAGACACGATACTAGCTATCCTGGGCACTATACTAGCTATCCTGGGCACGATACTAGCTATCCTGGGCACGATACTAGCTATCCTGGGCACTATACTAGCTATCCTGGGCACTATACTAGCTATCCTGGGCACTATACTAGCTATCCTGGGCACTATACTAGCTATCCTGGGCACGATACTAGCTATCCTGGGCACTATACTAGCTATCCTGGGCACTATACTAGCTATCCTGGGCACTATACTAGCTATCCTGGGCACTATACTAGCTATCCTGGGCACTATACTAGCTATCCTTGGCATGATACTAGCTATCCTTGGCACGATACTAGCTATCCTGGGCACGATACTAGCTATCCTGGGCACGATACTAGCTATCCTGGGCACTATACTAGCTATCCTGGGCACTACCCTGGGCATGATACTAGCTATCCTGGGCATGATACTAGCTATCCTGGGCATGATACTAGCTATCCTGGGCACTATACTAGCTATCCTGGGCACTTTACTAACTTACTGAGGCACTACCTTCCCATACTGGGCACTATACTAGCTATACTGGGACACACTGGGGGGGATCATGCGGCCAGCATTTCCTACCCCCGGCTTATATGAGGGTCAATCATTTTTTCCTGTTTTTTTTCAGGCAAAAGTTGGGGGGTCGGCTTATATGCGGGTCGGCTTGCTTGCGAGTATATACGGTAATTGAATATACAAGGACTGCAAAACTTTGAATTCAAAAGTAGAAAATCTTTATTGAATAAAATTTTGTAAAAAATGCCATTTGCATAGTTCGGCAACTGCTATAGTCGAGCAAGAGACCACCACCACTCCCTTGCTCGACTATAGCAGTTGCCGAACTATGCAAATGGCATTTTTCACAAAAATTTTATTCAATAAAGATTTTCTACTTTTGAATTAAAAAATTTACAGCCCTAATAGTATATTCAATCAGGCCCAGTGCACACCAAAACCGCTAGCAGATCGTCAAAACGCTAGCGGTTTTGGGAGCAGAGAGCAGATATTTGGCCGGGTGCACACCAAGCGGATTTTGTATGCGATCCACCAGCCGCATCAGCCAGTGAAAACGCTTGGCTATTGTATTTCAATGTGTGGTGCACACCGGCGGTTTGAGGTTTTTTAGCAAACCGCAAACGCGCAGCAGGAGGCGCGTTTGCGGCTTGGCAAAAACCTCAAACCGCCGGTGTGCACCATCCCATTGCAATACATTAGCCAAGCATTTTTCCAGGCGGATGCGGCCGGCGGATCGCTCCAAAAACCGCTCTGTGTGCACTGGGCCTTACTTGTGGCAGTGTGCGGCTAAAAACTGGTTTGGTTGCTTTGTGTGTTTTTTTCTTTGGTTAAGGATACCAGTGCCTGCACCTGACACTTTTGGGATTGCGCATTTGTAAATTTATGGTTATCGTGTTAATATTTAGTGATTCTGAACTTTTCTCTGCAGAAAAACCATAAACAAAGAAGAAACAATGATAGACAGTTAAGATAAGAGCTTCAAAACACAGTGCTGTCCCACCGCTTTATAAAGTCACAGAGCTCACAGGAGCTCTTTTGCATAGATAACTGAAATTTCTTAACTCTTCCTGTACTGGAATTAATTTGAGACTTATATCTGTGCTAATAATGTTTTATTTCTTAGCTGTACTACACATACAAATCATATCATAAGTTTATTTTCACTTCACATTCCGTTTAAAGGGAACCTGAAAGAGAACTCGAGGTGGGAATTACTAATACTATTGGGGCATAGAGGCTGGTTGCGCACACTAAGACCAGCCTCTGTTGCCCCATCGTGTGCCTCCATGTCCCCCCTGCTCGCCGCTATAGACCCCGCAGCGTGTCGCCAGCACAATGTTTTCCTTAGCGCTGTCAGTCAGCGCCGCTCCCCCGCCTCCTCCGCATCGCCGCTACCCGCCCGTGTCCCTTCCCTCCCGCTGATAGGAGGGAAGTGACGCGGGCGGGTAGCGGCGATGCGGAGGAGGCGGGGGAGCGGCGATGACTGACAGAGCTAAGGTAAACACCAGCACTGCGGGGTCTATAGCGGCGAGCAGGGGGGACATGGAGGCACACGATGGGTCAACAGAGGCTGGTCTTAGTGTGCGCAACCAGCCTCTGTGCCCCAATAGTATTAGTAATTCCCACCTCGGTTTCTCTTGAAGTGAGAGGGATATGGAGACTGCCATATTTATTTTTTATTTAACCACTTCAGGATTCTCGGTGCGTATATACACGCCCCTGAATCCTGAAGTTTATTCCATGGAAACGGCCGCTCGTAGGAGCGGCCGTTCCATGTCAGCTCACGGAGGGTGTCTCCGTGAACAGGGTGCGAGCCGATCGGCGGCTCGCAGGGTAAATGTAAACACACGGGGAAGACCTTCCCCGGTGTTTACATGTATACGGCGCTGCTGCGCAGCAGCGCCGTGGCGGAGATCGGCGATCCCCGGCCTCTGATTGGCCGGGGACCGCCGGCACCTGATAGGCTGAAGCCTATCCTATCCGGCGCAGGACGGAATTCCGTCCTGCGCCGCTCACAGGGGGAGGGAGAGGGAGGGAAGGGGAAGGAGGCCAGGAAGCGCTGCAGAGGGGGGCTTTGAAGAGCCCCCCCCCCGCAAGCGCAAGCAGCCGGCGGCGATCAGACCCCCCCAGCAGGACATCCCCCTAGTGGGGAAAAAAGGGGGGAAGTCTGATCGGCCTGGCTGCTAGCTGATCTGTGCTGTGGGCTGGAGAGCCCACGCAGCACAGATCAGCAAAACATTTCATGGTATAGAAGTGGTTAAATATTTATACAGCGCCGACATATGCTGTACAGAGTATATTGTCTTATAACTGTCCCTCAGAGGGGGCTCACACGTTAGTCCCTACCATAGTCATATGTCAATGTGTGTATCATGCAGTGTATGTATTGTAGTCTAGGGCCTAGGTTCTCAACATGCGGTACGCGTACCCCAGGTGGTACTTCTGATGGTTCCAGGGGGTACTCGGGCTTGATATAATTAACCAAGAATAACAAATTTAGAGTTTTAGAAAATTATAAATCTTGTTTAAACGACACCAAATTATTGTTTTAGCTAATTAAAAGCAATTGTAAATGCTTGGAAATTGTTTAGAACTAATTATCATGTATTATGATTACATATATATATTTGTCAAGGGGTACTTGTGATAATGTTTACTGTGCTAGGGGGTACTTGGTGAGTACAGGGCTTTAAAAGGGGTACATACCAATAAAATGTTGAGGAACACTGGTCTAGGGCAAATTTAGAGGGAAGCCAATTATCTGTATGTTTTTGGGATGTGGGAGGAAACCGGAGTGCCCAGAGGAAACCCACACAGTCAAAGGGAGAACTTACAAACTCCTTGCAGATGCTGACCTGGCTGGGCTTCGAACCAGGGACCCAGCGTTGCAAGGAGAAAGCGCAAACCACTACGCCACTGTGCTTTTAAACAATACCAGTTGCCTGGCTGCCCTGCTGATTCTCTGCCTCTAATACACCATTTATCCATAGACCCTGAACAAGCATGCAGATCAGACATTTCTGACAAAAAATCTGACAAGATCAGCTGCAGCTGCGTAATTAGAATCATACGGAGGAAGGATACGTTGCAGAATCACGGCTATCATCTCTCACAGCAGAGAGTTTTACACAGTGATCAGGCTGGGAGAGGGGAGGTGGTGCAGCAATGCTAATGAGAAAGGCCTGGTTCATATTAGCGTTATTTTCCGGAAGGTATACTGTAGAAACGGAACGGATGTGAATGGATCCAATGTTAACCTATGGATCCATTCACATGTGTCTGTTGGTACGGATACGTTCCGATCCCCGGACCTAAAAATTGCTGCAGGCCCTAATTTTCCGGGTCATTCTGCTTAGCGGAACGGATCCGGACAAAAAAGCAGCAGCATTGGGGGCAATGGGAAACAATGTTTCTTCACACTAGTGTAGAAACGGACCGTTCCACGGGGGATGGGGGGCATGGGCCGATGTGAATCTGACGGGAGGGTGAGGGAGGGTGCAGCAGCCGGGCAGGTGGGTGAGGGAGGGTTTATACATACCTAATCTTCAGTAGCAGCCGGCAGTAGAAGCTTCAGTCTTCTTTCACGTCATGTGACTACACATGACGCGCTGTGTAATCACAGTGGAAGAAGAGGAAGCCTCTACTGCCGGATGCCTATGAAGATTAGGTATGTATTGCCGAGTGAAAACGGATCCGATCAATCATTGATCAGATCAGTTTTCACTAATGTGAACAGGGCCGCGGACGAGCCATCCGGATCTGGTCAAGCGGAGACCGGATCCGCTCACCAGATCCTTTTGGCTCAAAACGCAGATGTGAACTGAGCCGAAGTTCTAGTTACGCCCCTGCATCTCTGCTTCCTTTATATGCACTTAATATTTAGGTTATTCAAGAAGCTGTGAGCCTTAGGCCAGTTTCACATACTGTGCGGTACGATTATCCTGCAGCAGGAGAGCCCCAGGCAGGACGATTGCACTGCATATTACCCTGCGGCAGAGTGCGCTGGCAGTGTAATATGTGAAGCACCGTACCCCCCCCCACACCCGCTCAGTGACATGCTTCCTGCTGCACAGGAAGTACGTCACTGGATTACCTTTGCTCGGCACCTGCGGCGCTACTGTCCATTCACAATTACCGCATCGCCATAGACTTATAGTAGGATCAGACAACAACACACCGCAGAGTTCGTGGCAGCTTTGCATCGATTTCGCTACTTCCGTCACACACACACTGCGTCGCCATAGTGTGCAAGTTCCCATAGACTTACATTGCCCTTGCGACGAGGGAGAGGACCGCAATGCTACGAAGTGCAGAAAGTGTGAAAGTAGTCTCAAAGGAATCTGAGCAGCTTTAAAGTAAAATCTATAAAATTAAAATCCCTGGTAAGGGGAGGTTCGTAAATAGTGTGGGCCATTGGAGGGGGGGGGCTTCTTCTGTTTCTCTGCAAAGTTCAAAGTGCCTGCGGTGATAGCGTGCGATGCTGGGAGACGTATTTCATACATTTATCTACATCTCCTGGACAGAGAGGAGCTCACAGTGAACCCTACAATAGCATTCAGTCAAATGGGATCTAAACTGGCAGATTAATGAAGGGGAGGGGCTAACAGATTGACACCTGTACTCGCATTAGATTTTCAGCCGAAACTATCATGAACTATCATTTTGTGGTGACAATCTGTGTACGTAAATACAGGAATTTGTCCAACTATTGCTAGAGAGGACATGGCTGTATCTGCTGATCAGCTAGACACACAGACACAGAACATTTATATCTTGCTTTTCTCCTCAAAATGCCAGAGCTGCAGCCACTAGGACGCGCTCCATTGGCAGTAGTAGTGTTAGGGAGACTTGCCCAAGGTCTCCTACTGAATAGGTGCTGATTACTAAACAGGAAGAGCCAAGATTCAAACCCAAGCCATCCGTGTCAGAGGCGGAGCCCTTAACCATGACACTATCCCGCCGCTACCTGGTCATTTATTTACAAAGTTTTCAAAAATCTGAACATCTTTGTGTTCATTTGAAAAAAGTTTTTTTCTAGTGAAAAAAAGTTCTCCCACGGAAAACTGGAACTCGTCATAATTCAGCACCAAGGATTAATGTTCTCGTCTTCATATGTTTGGATCCAATACCAACATTTTGTTCCCCTTCCTTTTACTTCTCTATGGTTTTTCTGAAACGTTATTTTGTTTGATATTCGGTTATATTTTGCGCTTGTTTCGTGTTCCTAACATCTGAGCAAAACTGTAGCTTCTGCTGACTTTAGTCATGCGATTGGTATTCAAAACGAGCACACAGTCCACAGTCAGCTGACTCATTCTCTGCGCTGCTAAACACTAACGATGAAACTGGCTGAGCTATTGCAGAATGCCGCCCATGACCCACATAACACACAGCTGTCCCTCTATATGGCTATGAGCATTTCTGTCCACAGCCTGTGTGATCAGGTCATCACACAGCGCACACTGCCAGGCTATGAGCATTTCTGTCCACAGCCTGTGTGATCAGGATGATGTCATCACACAGCGCACACTGCCAGGCTATGAGCACCTCTGTCCACAGCCTGTGTGATCAGGTCATCACACAGCGCACACTGCCAGGCTATGAGCACTTCTGTCCACAGCCTGTGTGATCAGGATGATATCACACAGCGCACACTGCCAGGCTATGAGCATTTCTGTCCACAGCCTGTGTGATCAGGATGATATCACACAGCGCACACTGCCAAGCTATGAGCATCTCTGTCCACAGCCTGTGTAATCAGGATGATGTTATCACACCGCGCACACTGCCAGGCTATGAGCATTTCTGTCTACAGCCTGTGTAATCAGGATGATATTATCACACAGCACACACTGCCAGGCTATGAGCATTTCTGTCCACAGCCTGTGTGATCAGGATGATGTCATCACACAGCGCACACTGCCAGGCTATGAGCACCTCTGTCCACAGCCTGTGTGATCAGGATGATGTCATCACAAACTGCCAGGCTGTGAGAGGTGCTGTCCACAGCCTGTGCAAGGAGGTTTATAAACATCCTGCAATCACAGCTTACATGCAAGTATGACAAAACAAATTATATGCAGTTTGGGATTGGGCCAGTACAAATTGGCAGGAAGCACATTTGATTGATCCAATTCGAAGCTGCATGCAATTTGCACGCAAGCCAGAGTTATTACTATCTCAGTGACCCATTGTTTAGGTGTGACTCCTGATTTATTACTCTTACTTAAACCTCACAAACAACGTAACCACCTCCTTTCATCTATCTATAACACATCTACAGCATTCATTATTTGCTTACTCAAGATACAGCTAAACTGGTTCTGCATGCCCTAAATTTCCCAACTTATTGCAACACTCTTATCCTGACTCTAGTGCTAACTGTGCTTCTGACCAGCTTGTACTTTGCTGCAGGATTCATCCACCTCTCCTCTCACTTCTCTACAGGGCTGTGGAGTCGGTCCAAAAATCCACCGACTCAGACTCCTCAGTTTAGGATTCCACCGACTCCGACTCCTCTAATTTGCATATTACAAATTTGTAGATTAAAAGTATGTAACATGAAATTCGTCTCTTAACTGCCAACGCTTAGGAATTTTACAAGACAACTGAAGTGAGAAGGATATGTAGACTACTATATTTATTCCCTTTAGACTAAAACTAGTCCTTGGTAAGAGTACTTGTAAAGCCTGAAGGGGGCTGGAGGAAGCCCCAGGTATGTATAAAACTGCATTTTTTCCCGACTCAGACTCCGACTCCAGGCACCCAAAATTGCCCGACTCCACGACTCCGACTCCACAGCCCTGCTTCTCTAACAGGACTTCTCAGTCGATCCCTCCACCGGCTGCTTTCCACACAAAGGATGCAGAATTCAACCTAACAAATCTCCCTTATGGTGGCCATAGACGGTACAATTTTTTCATCCATTCTTACCATTTCTATGTAGTATAAGGTTAAATTAAGTGAATATATTGTAAGGATAAATTAGGCAGTTCCCTTATATTACATAGAAATGGTAAGATTGGATGAAAAAATTGTACCATGTATGGCCACCATTAGGTTTTTCACTTCCTTATATAATTGCACTGATTTCCTGTCACCACCCTAAATTAACCACTTCATGACAAGCTGACTTATAAAACCGTCCTGCTAGAGCTTCTGAACGGCTCCAGCATGTTTGTATAAGTCAAACAGTGCTGCTGCCGCTGTGCGTGTGCATGTGCGCGCTCCCGCGGGTGCGCGTGCACGTGAGATTAGTGGAAAAAAAACCTCTATAGAAAAAGTACACCTTTATTTCCAAATGATATATTGTCACCATACTTTGTACTAGGGACATAATTAAAATGTTGTGATAACCAGGACAAATAGACAGATAAAATGTGTGGGCTTTATGTACAGTAGCAGTGTTCATATTAAAACTATAGGGGATAAAATTGGAGAAATAGTGTATTTTTTCATTTTTTCCTTGATTTTCCCTTTAAAATGCATAGAAAATAAAGTAATTACTGAAAACAAATCTCAACCCCAAAAAGCCCAATTGGTGGTATAGATCATTTCATTGTGATTAGTAGTGATTAAGCTATTGGCAAATGAAAGGGATGAGCACGGAAAGGTGAAAATCGCTCGTCCATTAGGGTGTAAACCCCCTTTGGGGTGAAGTGGTTAATCTTCCACTCAGTGTTCCTGATCCGAAACTCGTGTACGAAATGATATACTTACCTAAAGAGAAGGAAGCCTCAGGATCGTATTGAGTGGTGGTCCAATGTCCCTCATTGCTGAGTGCAGCCCTCCAGAAGATTAGCGACTAGGCATGGTCACTAATCCTATTAGGGCTGCGCACCTTCTCTTCCTTCAGTGTGGCCACCCAGTAGCCGCATGAGCACGCCTGCGCATACACAGTAAGGTGGGGCCATGGGCTCCGTGCTACTGTGCATGCGCAGCCGTGCTGGTAACAGAGGAGGAGTGCGGCCCCAAGGTGGAGGGGTACTGTGCTCAGCGACAGGGGACATCAGACCACTGAGGGACGGCTCAATATGATCCTGAAGCTTCCCTCTCTTCATGGTAATACCTCCTTTTGACCCTGAGCTGAAGCTCGGGATTGCTTTAAAGGGATACTTAACTAAAAACAACATTGCCCAGTTACTTATCTGGGGCTTTTTCCAGCCCCCTGAAGTACTTACTGCTTTCTCGCCATGATTCTGCGCTCCGCCATTCCTCCGATGTCCCCCTCTGTAAGCTGGGCAACTCACGAGTGGCTTGGCCATTGCGCATGCATGGCGCTGAACACGCGGCTATATCGCATTTCAGCGGCCGAGAGTGTTCTGTGCAAGAACGGCAGCAATTTTTACTTATTGAACAAGCACAAGGGAGAGCGTTGGAGGAGGAGCGCGGCATGGAGAACAGCAGCACATCGTTCGGAGGGGACACCGAGGGAACCAAGCAGCGCAGGATGACAGCGAGGGACCAGGAAGAATTCAGGGGGCTGGAAGAAAGCCAAGGTAAGTAACTGGACAATTTTGTTTTCAGTTTAAGGTTCCTTTAATGGCAACTGAGCATCTGGAATTAAACTTTTTTTAAGTGAATCTCATATTGTGTGTTGCTGTAAGTGCCATAGAAGATGTTGCTGCCCAATAAATTACAAAAACACAGAAGATCCATACCCTTCAGTCTTGATTTTATACAACCTGTAAAAACTCCCAGGTGCCCCCTTTGATCCTCCAATGACCTGCGCCTGTTAGCACCGTGCATATCTCACTCCCATGCACGATTGCAGGACTTTACAAGGGCTGCCTCCACTCTCTGGAACTTGCTCCTACCAGCCATCAGACTCGCCCGCACCTTCAAAGGAGCCCTGCTCGCGTACCCCCTGCATCAGTATCATAATACGTTCTGCTAGGCACCCTCTCAACAGATGCTTATATTGTCTCCCCCCCCCCCCCCCCCCTTTAGATTGTAGGGCCCTTTCCCTAGTTTTTACAGCTTGATTATGCAATCTCACTGTCTGACGCCCCTCTAGCGGACTAGAACAGACTATTTCGAACAAAGCACCCGCCTAAAAGAAACTGGGGAGAACACTGCGAGCACACAAAACTACTGTTATCAAAGACATTTGCAAGATCTTGTTTTGTTGTGAGATTCCTGTATGTCCTACCTTGTATGTTAAAGCAGACCCAAAACAAACATTTTTTTAATTCAAAATATTTAGTTGCACCACTGACACATACAAAGATAAACAAACACTCCTTCAAGCCTATGAGCATTTCAGTGCATGCTTTTCACCCTTCTCTTTTCATAACTAGGGTTATACAGGTGGCAGCCATTACTCCTGAGCTTAGTAGGAGGTTTTAGATCATGGGTGTGTTTGTCATCAGCTACCCTCCCTCACAGGGGCGTCGTCTATGTGAAATCTAGCTGAGATCACCTCCCCTGTGACATCATCAGTAGCAGCCTGTGTTTTGTTTTTTATCTCCTACATCAGTCTGCTGGATTCTGTCCCGGCAATATGAAAGGAAGGGAGGGGTCCTCTAATAAATATAAAATACTTTACATTTGTCATCATGCAGCTAAAAAAAAGGCTGCTATTTATTATTATAATTTAGAAAATAGATTTTATTTCTAAAATCTTGTATTTCTAATTTGGGCCCACTTTAACCCATTTATTTATTGTGCAGCGCTGCATAATATGCTGGCGCTTTATAAATAGAATAAATAATCATAAAGGTGCATCTTACCTTTGTATCGCTGTTCAAACAGGTCCGTGAGATACCCTCAGGGCCAGAAACAGATACTACGGTGGCCACAGAGGATGGAGGTAAGGTGGGCTGTACAATTCCACTGTCTAAATGCAGGGAAGGGCCCCGGATAAGGTGTCCGTTCAGTTCGCTGCCATTGTTCGCAGAGTGGGATTTTAAAGAGTCAAGGAAAGTGCCGTTGGGTAGGCAGGTAGTGCTTGTTAAAGCCACCTTCTGGTCGCCGTCGTCAGAGTCCAGTTTAGGAAAAAAGAGAGACTTAATGTTGCTGACAGAGTTCATAGGGGCAAGGGACACTTTGGAAGAAGGGGGCAGGTCACAGTCCTCTAGCTGTGGTAAAGTGATTAGACCATTGGGTTTTTGCAGGTGCTTGATGTCCAGCGTTTCTTCTTTCACGGAAGAGAGGGTCTCCTCGTCCAGAAGCGGAGGACCCTGCACAGGGTCGGGGTTACTAGAGTCCGGGGTTGGAACAGGCCTAACATGAATCTCGAGGATATTTTTTAATTCTTCTCGATCGTCGATGGTTTTGAGCTCTAATTTATCAAACGGGTCCTCCTCGCACTCGAAGTCGGCGGGGTTGAAGTCCGTGTTGGCGTAAGGAGGGCTCAGCACTTTCTGCGGTATGGCACTGTTGTTGGCCGGGGTAGGGGTGAGGATATTGTTGTGCTGGAGGCTGGCGTGGATGGGGTTGATGGGAGGTGGGTTCTCTTCGTTTTCCCCTATACTTTCATGTTCTTCTCGGGAGCTTTCAGCCTTCAGTTCAGCCTCTCTCTGGGCTGTTTTAATCAGTTTTATCTCCTCGGACCATTGGATCGTCTTCCTCTCCAGAGAAAAATCATACTGCAAGAAACATAGATAAAATCAATTTATGCAAACTAACTGAACTAAAGTTGCGGATACAAAGTTCTACCTACAGGCCGCTAAGGGTGGCCAACACGCTCCCCTTGTAGTGCTAGAGGTCATGTTTGGATTCCAGCCAGGTAACTGTGCCTGGAGTTTGCATGTTCTCCTCAGGTTTTGTGATAAACAGTAGTTCATCAGCAAAAGCGCCTTTTATTTTTAAACTGGATTTGGTAAAACTGAGAAATAATGTGTATTTTCTATTTTTTTGCCTCCTTTTCCTATTAAAATGCATAGTAAACAAAATTGTTTGAGGGAAAAAATGCCATACAATGAAAGCCTAGTTAGTTTTGAAAAAAAAACATACAGTATATTTCATTTAGGTGTTATAAGTAGGGATAAAGTTATTGCTGATTATATAGGGACATAGGTAAAATCTCAAAACTGCTCTGGTCCATAAGGCGGAAACAAGGTCTGGATGCGAAGTGTTTAAACACAATTTCTGCTGACTGCCGTTGGGTACACTATGCCTGTGACACTTTGTATCATTTGAACTGTGGATAGCAGGGCATTGGGGACACTGAGAGAAGACTTGGAAGGCTCTGAGATCCAGAGCCTTCCCCTTTCCACAGGTAACTGACTTTTTTTTCCAGGATGCTCCGCGTTTGCTCTACAGGCTTGTGAGTTGGGCACACACTGCAGCAGAGCCACTTACCTGGGCCTCGCTGATGAGCTGACTGATGTCTGGCACACAGAAGCCGATGGGCAGGCCAACTTTATCCGGCACTCTGAACTTTTCCCCAATTTTAAATGGGACATCCTCTAGGTAACTGAATGGCCCTAGGAAACAAATGTGTGATGATTGTATCGTGTTTATTAGGAGTAATAAGCAGCTCTGTAAAATGAACAGGCTGTAGGAGTACTTTAAAGAGTAACTGTTAGAATTAAAATACACAATTAGTTCTACATTGCAGGCTGATATATTAGTAAAAAGGATGTTAAAGAGGAGCTGTTAGGTATAAGGTCTCAGAGAAAATAAACACATATATCAGTAGCTAAAGATTGGCTGTACTTACATTACATATGCATTTCACTGTCCACGTTTGGATTTCACAGAATTTGTATATAGTATATGCAGAGAATGATGCTCCTGACAGCCCATGGCAGGTTCCATGTTTGTGAAGCCAAATGTGTCGTCATGTCCTGCCTGCTTCTGATCACAGAACAGCTCGTACAGAATAACACAGTGTGCAGTGAATATTAATGAGCCATGTGGCTAGGAACAATAGCGGACTCCTGCAGAGTAATCTTCCCGGAGATTTATCTGTGCTGTGAGTTTAGAAGCTGCTGAAACTTGATCCCGTCTTCTCCTTAGCAGCCGAGGGGAGGGCCCCAGAATGCTTTGCAGTATGGAATGCGGCTTGCGTCCTCCTTAGGAGCTTAGCTTTGGTGATAAGCACACATTAAATGTAAGAGAGATTTTTATCTTTAGTAATGTCTTTTGGCTTCTGTCTAAACTGTTTAACACAGGAGAATAGAGGTTTAAATTAGCTTCTGCAGCCTGACAGTTACTCTTTAATCAGGCAATTGAAAAGTTTAAAATCATTCTTACTTTTTTATGTGCAGTTACTCTCTCTATGCCCCCAGGCTATAAGAGCGTACGCACGGCCTCAAAAGAGAAGTGACAGACAGGGCGGGGTTCTAGCTAATAGTTCCTCTTTAAACCCTGCTGGCACTGGCAGGCCCTGCAGGTGTTAAGGTGCCCATACACTCGTCAGATTAGCAGCAGATAGATAAGAAATGCATCTGATGATCTATCTGATGTGTTTTTAGAACATTTTTTACCAGGATAGAATTCCAATAGATTTCAGTTTGAAATCTATTGAAATTTGATCTGATGGCATTTTTTTGCCATCAGATTTCCATTAGGGCCAATGCAAAATGATAAGCAATCTCATCAGATCGACCTAGATTTTCCACCCTGCCAGTTCGATGGAAATCGATCGAAATCGGCCGTCGATTGGTCGATTGGCCAACTGATTTGCAATCGATCAATCGATTTCTATCGATCGGTCGGCCAGAAAATCGGCTGAGTGTATGGGCCCCTTTACTCTCTGTGGCCAGCGAGCGACGATCTACAGCACACCAGAACTCAGACAGGAAGTGACTACAGTGTGACCCTCACTGATAAGAAATTCCCCTTTTTATCTTTTTCTTGCTCTCAGAAGCCATTTTCTGCTAGGAAAGTGTTTTATAGTTGTAAATGGACTCAGGACTGAGTCAGCCACTTACATACCTGATATTTAACTCTTTTAGACAGAGAACGAAAAAAAGTAACACAGCATAGTTATTCGGCACTGTACCAACACGTCTATCATCATGTCACTTCGGGTATCCTTTAAGCACTTATTTCATTACATTATTTTCACTGCAGTTCCTTTTTAAGTGACGTATTAACAGGACAAAACCTGCTCACGTGTAGCTGAATACATGTAAATACCTTCTGTTTTAGGAAGGCAAAGGTGTACTTTATAACATTTACTAACTACAATAAGCAACGATAACAGGAAGCTCAGCCTTTCAATGAAACACAAACTTACCATGTAAATCTGATGCGGACTTCCTAGAAGCCATTTAGAGTCTAAAAGATAAAATAAACAACAAGTCAGTTGAGCTGAGGCCTACGTACAGTACCAAAGTGTGAAACAACATTATCAAATAATCCACGCATCCACAATTTTCAGATAAAATCTGGTCAGAATAAAGCAGCCTTAAAGAGACTCCGTAACAAAAATTGCATCCTGTTTTTTATCATCCTACAAGTTCCAAAAGCTATTCTAATGTGTTCTGGCTTACCTCAGCACTTTCTACTAGTACAGTCTCTGTAATAAATCAATGTATCTTTCCCCTATCAGATTTGTCAGCCTGTGTCTGGAAGGCTGCCAAGTTCTTCAGTGTTGTGGTTCTGCTATGAACTCCCCCTTCCAGGCCCCTATATGCACACTGCCTGTGTATTGTTTAGATTAGGGCAGCTTCTCTCTTCTCTCTTATCTTTTACAAGCTGGATAAATCGTCCTCTGAGCTGGCTGGGCTTTCACATACTGAGGAATTATAGACAAGGGCAAAGCTGTTTGCAGGAAGAAAAGAGCAGCCTGAAACTTCAGTGCATGAGAACTGCAGGGGAAAAGAAACACACAAATGATCTCTTGAGATTCAAAAGGAAGGGTGTATACAGCCTGCTTGTGTATGGATGTATTTTCTATGTGTGGACATACTGTACATCAACCTACTTCCTGTTTTGGTGGCCATTTTGTTTGTTTATAAACAAACTTTTTAAAACTGGTTTTAACCACTTTTAATGCGGCGAGGAGCGGCGAAATTGTGACAGAGGGTAATAGGAGATGTCCCCTAACGCACTGGTATGTTTACTTTTGTGCGATTTTAACAATACAGATTCTCTTTAATGCTGGGAATACACGTTTCGTTTTTGCCTTCGTTTTAGCCTTCGTTTCGTTTGGTAAACGAATCGAGTGTTGAAAACGTATGTGAAAATAGTCATAATCTCATTATAGTTTCGATTAATAGACCCCAAAAACGAACGAATAGTGATCGAACATGTTTGATATTATCTCTCTTTATCCATCTAATCGAACCATTGGTAGGCTTGATGGCTGTTCAGATCGATTATATATTCGTTTATGCCGTCCGTCCCTGTACTACGTTTCGTTTCTTTGCAGCCTTCGATCATTGGAAAAACGAAACCATAAGAATAGAAAAAAAAAACGAAACCGTGGGTGGTGATATTAACCGTACGATCGATTATTTCGGGATCGAAAAGGACAAAAGGCACAATCGAAACGAAGGCTAAAACGAAACGTGTATTCCCAGCATTAGGCCCGTGCCCAAGCTAGATGGATGTTGCACGATAGCGATTGGGAACCGGTTCCTCAGGCGACGTCGCTGGGCCCAGACCGTACAGGCGCATAGTTAGCGTGCAGGGCTAATGACGCATTCTGTTGCAATGCGGGTGTGGGTGGGGCAATGGACTGGTGCAGATGTGACGTCGTGCGGTAAGCGTCAGTAACTGATATATTGTACGGTTACCTGCGTCCGGATGAACCCGAGTACAGCTGAAGTAAAGGCCAGACAATGCGATGGGCGCGTTTCTACCACCCGATGCTTGTGAGCATTCACTGCCTTCAGCAACCCGTGTGAAAGAGTCCTATGTTTTATAGTACAAAATCCAAGCACATTTTTCTTTACCCCACTGCCTGACCGATGTTTTGCAGGTCTCAAATGCTCTAAAGATAAATCAGGTGCTCAAAAACCTCAAAATAAAACAATAAAAAATACAAATAAAGAAAAAGACCTAAGCGAAGCGATTCCAAGCTGAAAACCACACAAATGGCTAGTATGACAGGTCCTCAGACAATGCTGACATAGCATTAAATTGAACTTAAACAATGGATTTAACTTAATTCCAATTAGTAGCTGATACCCCCTTTCCCACAAAAAATCTTTACCTTTTCTCGAATAGATCATCAGGGGGGAGTCTGTATGGCTGATACTGTGGTGAAACTCCTCCCGCAGTGTGATGTCATGACCATGGTCCGGACAGTTTGCTGTCTGTGAACCTTGATGCATTGTGGGAAATCATTACTTTTCCAAACTGCCAAGCAAGCAGTATCTCCCTCTGTGCATAGAACTCTCACTAACTAACATTCTGTACAGATCACCTGGCAGAACTAAAGATGTCACCACATGTGATAAATTTGAGAATGTAAATCAGAGATATAAAAGATTTCACAATGGGCAAACACTGACTAAATACTGTAATCTATAAATGAATATTGCAAAAAAAAAATAATTATATTCGTCTGCCAAATTTATTTCCTTATAAACAATACCAGTTGCCTGGCTGTCATGCTGATCCTCTGCCTCTAATACCAATAGCCATATCCCCGTAACAAGCATGCCAGCAGATCAGGCGTTTCTGACATTGTCAGATCTGACAAGATTAGCTGCATGCTTGTTTCTGGTGTTATGCAGACACTACTGCAGCCAAACAGATCAGCAGGACAGCAAGGTAACTGCTGTTTTAGGGGAAAATAAGTATGGCAGCCTCCATATTCTTCTCATTACAGGTGTCCTTTAAAGGTGATTTCTAAATGAGGTACATCAATTAAAATATACTATACAAATAAATAATGCTTGTTCTCTCACCACCCCCTTTGTTGGTTCCATCTTAGAATATTAAAACCACACTCGTGCACTAACATTTTAAGGGCATTTTTCCATCTTGAAACGCATTCGCGTTCCCGCAGAATAACCTGATCACCCCCCCAAAACAAAAACACATTGCATAGCGTCACAATTGTTCTGCAATTTTCCTGCATTCCATAACTTGTACAGGCCCTCAAACACACAAAAAAATGCAGCAGGTCCAAAGATTGCAATCAAGAAAAAGCATGTCACAACTGTATTGCGCTAATAGAAGCGTTACCGCGTGCAGAACCTAGTGTTTGTGATCCGCAAGCGATTGGAATTGGATCGCAAAATGCTGCTAGTGGAAAGGAGCCCTAATACTTTAAAGTCATTGGGAATTGATAAAAAAAAAAAAATCAGCAAGTTACTTAGCTAAGCGGAGGGAAGGCTCTGGGTCCTATGGAGCATTCCTGCTCCTCTCCCGGTCCCCATTCCAGCGCTGGCTCCCCCGTAGCAGTATTCAACCAATTTGGTCAAATGCTCTCTCTGCCGCCGAAGGAGGCTTCGGAAGTCTTCAGGAGCTCAAGAGCTCCCAAAGATGGGTGTCTGCATACTGCGCAAGCGTGCGCTCACACGTGTGCAGTATGGGGCCGCCTCTCTTCGGGAGGACTCTGCTTCCAAAGTCCTCCGTGGCAGAAAATTCAAATTGGAAAGCCAGAGCTTAATGGAGGGGACAAGAAGGCTCTATATCCTGATTTATTTATTTTTAATCGATTCCCAAGTATTTTACAGTATTACTACTGGATGAAATAATAATAACCCCACTACTACAAAACTGTTGCCTAATTAATGCCAGTCATGAACATGCAAGTCACTTATTTGTCTTTGCCACCCTTGCTATACATATTACAGAGGCAGGGACTGCTATATCTGTCATTCAGGTCTCATTTTTATTTCTCCTAATACAGTCCCACGCCCATCCTGATTATAGCCAGAGTGATTAATAAATGGGTGATTTAATCAGGAAGGGTGTGGAAAGCTCAGGAGAGGAATATTTTCAACCGACAGGAGGCTAGGGAAGGATCACCATGTCCTAGCAAAAGATGCATATGCTTTTTAGCGTTTCTGTATTATGCAAGTCATTGTATGCGCTGTGCATATCTTCAGATGCACTGGGGGTCTCTCTTTCAGAAATGCAATTCTACCAGCCTATGTTGGGGACACGCAATGTATGCCAGGAGATGTATCAATGGGAAATACATCTCCCAGCATGCATTGCAGCTGCCAGGGACATAGGCTATTACTACTGCAGGGAATCTGCGGTATGGGAGATAGAAACCGGAAGCCTCCAATCCATATAGACAGGGTGCTACTAAGCAGCCCACGGCAGGTAAGTAAATGCCTGTTGCTCGCCCCCAAAGCCCACACACTTAACCCTTTAGCTGCCAATTTATTTAGAGGCTTGCAAGTGCGACAGGCCAATTTATTTTAGCACATTATTTGTTACATTTGCTTGCTACTAAAAAGCGCTGCTGTAATGTGTACTTATGGCCACTTGTCACTAGGGGGCAGTGTGAGACAATAGAGGACTTCTGCTTTCAGTTTCTGTATTTTCTGCTAGCAGAGAGACATCAAAGCATTCCAGAAATTGACAGCACAACAAATTCTGCAGACCAAAGTCGAAAGCAGCGCAGTTATCTCAAACGAGATAACTTTATTGGAGCTGCTCATAGGTTAACAAACCTCCCTTAGGAGGGGAGGTTCATTTGAGAAGTTTTCAAAACACTGCACAGTTCCCTTTAAGACCGGTTCTAAACTGGAGTAGTGATGTAACATTGTAAGACCCTCTACTGAAGGCTACTGAACTTGTCTGACACGGACTGCAAAATCCTCCGGAAGTATGTCTAATTATCGATCTTCCTCTGCCGACCCTCTTTGTCAAGCTCTTCACTGGCTGCAAATTAACCAGAGGATTCAGTTCAAACTCCCAACCCTAACCTACAAAGCTCTCCACAATCTCTCTCCCCGGTACATATCCTCACTAATTTCCAGATAGAAACCCAATCGCAATCTCAGATCGGCACATGATCTTCTGTTGTCCTCCTCTAGAATCAAATCCTCACATTCACGTTAACAAGATTTTGCACGCGCTTCACCCCTCCTCTGGAATGCCCTCCCTCAACACATCCGTCACTCGCCAACCTTTGTTGCCTTTAAACGCTCTCTAAAAACACACTTATTCCGACAAGCATATGCTCTACCTTAGGCCACTTCCCTTTGGCCTAAGACCAAATTGCACTTCTACTAGGTATCCTAAAACACAAAGCCTCTATATATTTTCTGCATACTACCCCTCCTCCTGTTCCCCCCCCCCCCCCATTCCCTTTAGATTACAAGCCCGCAAGGGCAGGGTTCTCTCCCCCTTTTGTTTCTTGATAACCATTATACATTTTATTCATCCTGTTACTTTTATCACTGTCATCACCAATTCTATAATTCGTTTTTGTATCATTCTTTGTATTTTGTCACTAATTATGTATCTTGTATTTTGGTGTACACCATTGTCTGTATTATAATGTACCCCATGTTTGTTTCTTACTTTGTACAGCGCCACGGAATATGTTGGCGCTTTATAAATCAATAATAATAATAATACTAATAATATGCATAATATCAATAACAAACTAACTACAACAAATAAAAAAAAACATCACATAATCCTGAATAATCGTCCTGAACTTGACTCTAGTGTGTGTTAGTTCCCCTCAGTACAGCTATTTTTACTGCGCGGAGGACGCAGATACGAGACAAGCGGCAGAGCAGGAAATATTGGAAGCTGGAAAGGAAACAAATGAGCTTTTTGTGGCATGGGACGGCTCAGACTTCCCCAATGGCACAGAATCACAATGTTATCTTCTAGCAGGCCGTATCACCACACTGGCAAATTCTGTTTCCAATCACAGATAATAGGGTAGTTGTTGTGGAGCAGCAGAGACTGGTCAGGCACATGATCTCTGCAGCCAGCTTACAAACAACGGCCCAACACAACGAGTGCAAAGCCCGAAAACATGGCATTTAAAAGATTTTGCCCGATTTCTCCTGAAATATTCTGGAAAGTCCGGCAGATACATTTCGGGTTTGAAAACCCAGGTACCGATAAGGGAAAAAAAAAAAGGAGTACAAGGAGTGTAGTATTTCTATGGTTGTGTTCACACACATCTGTACATTTTCAGTTCGGTACTGTCCAGTTTTGTATCACTTTTGTAAGTGTTTCTATGGATGTGTTCACAGATAAAAGTTGTACATCTCATTGATCACAGGCACTTATTGCTAGGTACACACAATACAATTTTCTGGCAGATTTACCTGCCAGATCAATTTTTTCCAACATGTCCGCTCTAAATTTCGATCGATTTCCTTTCACTTTTATGGAAATCGATTGAAAAAAAACAAAACGATCTGGCAGGTAAATCTGCCCAAAAATTGTACTGTGTGTACCTATCATTAGATCTTTGTCGGGCGATCGCGGCGGCAGTTGAATATCTACGTCCCTGGGACTTTAGATGAAGTCCTGTGGGGCGTAGATATACTTCCGCCGGGACAATAAGTAGTTAAAGAGGGCCAGCAATATTACACAGGGCACGAGGAAAACACCGAAAAATCACCCACCCTGTGTGTATTTAGAGAGAAGAGCCTGTCTAATGCCCCCTCATCTTCAAGTAAATTACAAGTGTAATTTGAGCACTCAGCTGTGCTAGCACAGGAATATGGCAGACACCGCTAATATGTAAACACAGGATGTTAACCCTTCCTCTGCTTCCATGAAAGCAGGAAGTAGACACACTGCAGATTTATTATTGAAATGCTGTAAGCTGTAACTAAGAAATGTTTTTCTTAAATAGGTTATGTTATTGCTTATCTTTTAGAGCGGAGAGAAAATTCTGAGTTCAGGTCTGCTTTAAATGCTAGCACATAACCTTAAGAGTACTGACTGTACACTTGTTGCCCAATATATCCTTCCCCTTGCCCGGTGCCAATGTAGTAATGTTATTCACTTCACTTATCACTGGCTAATAGGAACTGTAGTGAAAGTAATGTAATGAATAAAATTGTTTATACACACACAAAGCCACACACAAACACATACAAAGTCACTCACTCACTTTTATTCAGGTGACACACCTAACAGTTAATTAGGATTCAGTAGGTGTGAGCTAGCTTTGTATGGATTACTATCCTGGAAATCTATTTTTTAGGGATGGGACGAATCCACAATTTCTTCGAATCCGAATCCGAATCTAAAAAGGTTCTCGAATATCTCGAACCTTTCGAATCCCAAATCTAACGAATCCTGCACATAAAAATTGTGAGATCCGTGGTATAGTTGCCCGCAGTATAGGTACCCAGGCATAGGTAGCGAGGTAAAGGTGCCTTCAGTATAGCTAGCTAGGTATGGGTGCCTTCAATATTGGTAGCTTTCAGTATAGGTAGCAAGGTATAGGGGCCTTCAGTATAGGTAGCAAGGTATAGGGGCCTTCAGTATAGGTAGCAAGGTATAGGGGCCTTCAGTATAGGTAGCAAGGTATAGGGGCCTTCAGTATAGGTAGCAAGGTATAGGGGCCTTCAGTATAGGTAGCAAGGTATAGGGGCCTTCAGTATAGGTAGCAAGGTATAGGGGCCTTCAGTATAGGTAGCAAGGTATAGGGGCCTTCAGTATAGGTAGCAGGGTATACGGGCCTTCAGTATAGGTAGCAGGGTATACGGGCCTTCAGTATAGGTAGCAGGGTATACGGGCCTTCAGTATAGGTAGCAGGGTATACGGGCCTTCAGTATAGGTAGCAGGGTATACGGGCCTTCAGTATAGGTAGCAGGGTATATGGGCCTTCAGTATAGGTAGCAGGGTATATGGGCCTTCAGTATAGGTAGCAGGGTATATGGGCCTTCAGTATAGGTAGCAGGGTATATGGGCCTTCAGTATAGGTAGCAGGGTATATGGGCCTTCAGTATAGGTAGCAGGGTATATGGGCCTTCAGTATAGGTAGCAGGGTATATGGGCCTTCAGTATAGGTAGCAGGGTATATGGGCCTTCAGTATAGGTAGCAGGGTATATGGGCCTTCAGTATAGGTAGCAGGGTATATGGGCCTTCAGTATAGGTAGCAGGGTATATGGGCCTTCAGTATAGGTAGCAGGGTATATGGGCCTTCAGTATAGGTAGCAGGGTATATGGGCCTTCAGTATAGGTAGCAGGGTATATGGGCCTTCAGTATAGGTAGCAGGGTATATGGGCCTTCAGTATAGGTAGCAGGGTATATGGGCCTTTAGTATAGGTAGCAGGGTATATGGGCCTTCAGTATAGGTAGCAGCGTATATGGGCCTTCAGTATAGGTAGCAGCGTATATATGTGCCTTCAGTATAGGTAGGTAGCAGGGTATAGAGGCCTTCAGTATCGGTAGCAAGGTACATGTGCCTTCAGTATCGGTAAGAAGGTATAGGGGCCTTCAGTATAGGTAGCACAGTACATGTGCTTTCAGTATTGGTAGGTAACTAGGTATAGGGGCCTTCAGTATAGGTAGCAGGGTATATGTGCCTTCAGTATAGGTAGCAGGGTAAATGTGCCTTCAGTATAGGTAGGTAGCTAGGTATAGAGGCCTTCAGTATAGGTAGTAAGGTACATGTGCCTTCAGTGTAGGTAGGTAGGTAAAGGGACCTTCAGTATAGGTAGCAGGGTATAGGGCCTTAAGTATAGGTAGGTATGTAGGTAGGTAGGTGTAGGGGCCTTTAGGTAGGTAGGTAGGTAAAGGGACCTTCAGTATAGGTAGCAGGGTATAGGGCCTTAAGTATAGGTAGGTATGTAGGTAGGCAGGTATAGGTGCCTTTAGGTAGGTAGGTACGTATAGGGGGCCTGTAGGTAGGTAGGTAGGTATTGAGGCCTGTAGGTAGGTATAGTGGCCTGTAGGTAGGTAGGTAGGTAGGTATAGGGGCCTTTAGGTAGGTAGGTATAGCGGCCTGTAGGTAGGTAGGTAGGTATAGGGGCCTTTAGGTAGGTAGGTACGTATAGGGGGCCTTTAGGTAGGTATAGGGGGCCTTTAGGTAGGTGGGTATAGCGGCCTGTAGGTAGGTAGGTAGGTATAGCGGCCTGTAGGTAGGTAGGTAAGGATAGTGGCCGGTAGGTAGGTAGGTAGGTAGGTATAGTGGCCTGCAGGTAGGTATAGTTGCCTGTAGGTAGGTAGGTATAGGTGCCTTTAGGTAGGTAGGTATGTATAGGGGGCCTGTAGGTAGGTGGGTAGGTAGGTAGGTATTGAGGCCTGTAGGTAGGTAGGTAGGTATAGGGGCCTTTAGGTAGGCAGGTAGGTACGTATAGGGGGCCTTTAGGTAGGTATAGGGGGCCTTTAGGTAAGTAGGTATAGCGGCCTGTAGGTAGGTAGGTATAGCGGCCTGTAGGTAGGTAGGGATAGTGTTAGGTAGGTAGGTAGGTAGGTAGGTAGGTAGGTTGATAGAACCCCCCTCCCCCGCCAACCCCCCCACGGCCCCCTCCGTCCCCCGTGCCTCCTCTGCTCACCCCTGCATAATAATCTACTCACCTTTCCCGTGGAGCGCAGAGCGGCAGACCTCTTCGTTACTTCCCTGTTCCCTCTAGTGGCCGGACCGGCTCTTACTGATGACGTCATTGTAAGAGCCGGTCACTAGCGGGAACCAGGAAGTCGGCGAGAGGTCTGCCGCTCTGCGCTCCGCTATGGATAGGTGAGTGGATGGTAACTATGCGGGCAGGGGGGGGGCGAGCGGAGGAGGCGCGGGGGGGGGGGGGGGGGGTCGGAGGAGGACGAGTGCGAGCGGCGGATGCGCGGCGATGCGGTGTCGGGATTCGGCGAATTCGTATAGTGGAAAATGGCGTCTGGACTCGAATCCACGAATCTCGAATATTTCCTAATATTCGAGGGATTCGTGGATTCGTCGTCCCACCCCTACTATTTTTATTAGCATATTATAAATATCTTCAATAGACTTAAAGAGAACCAGAGCTAACCTAAACAAAATATTCTATACACACCTGGGGCTTCCTCCAGCCCCATACGCACCGATCGCTCCCACACCGCCATCCTCCGCTGCCCGCATCTAGGAGAACCGGGACCCTGCTCTTCCGTCAGTCGGAGCCAGTCTAGCGTAGCAGAAGTGCACTCTTTGCGTATCTCTGCAGCAGTGTATGGAAAGATACGTAGAGGGCGCACTTCTCCAGCGTAGCCCGGCTCCGATGACGTCACTGACGGAAGCCGGTTCTCCTAGATGCGGGCAGCGGTGGATGGCGGCGTGGGAGCGATCGGTGCGTATGGGGCTGGAGGAAGCCCCAGGTATGTATAGAATCTTTTCTTTAGGTTAGCTCTGGTTCCCTTTAAAGGAGAACTCCAAGACAGACAAAACTGATGGTAGTGAAACAGAGTCCGCCAATCAGTATTAGCATAAGCCTGTGAGACCAAACTGGTTTTGGAGCATTTGGCTAGATTAAGGCTAGGTTCACAGTGGGACATTGCCTTGTAACGCAAAATTACAACGCAAGAAAAAATTTGTAACGCACATTAACATCGGAGCTGTGGAGTCAGTACAAAAACCACCCGACTCCAACTCCGAATCCTACGTTTATGAAACCACCGACTCAGTTCAGGTACCCAAAATTGCTCTGACTCCTCAGCCCTGGTTACCATCGTATACAGTAGATGCAGTGAAGCATACATGCAATGAAAAGTATGCTTCACTGTGTCTCTTAACGTGTGCGTTTAAAGGTAACACACTGCAGCAGTGCGTTAGCATAACGCAACATTTACACCACAACGCTAACGGCGCACTATGAACGTCGCAGAGTCTTAGCATTGCATTCAGGTAAACCGCGTTATATGATATGATAACAGCACCGCAACGTCCCACTGTGAGCCTAGCTTAAGTTTAGAACCTCCCAACTTTTTATTGCTGCCAAGGACAGCATTAGGAAGAATTTTAATCAAAGTAAGATTTTAACATGTTTCTTCATGCTTAGAAAACTAGCCGTGAATGATTCCTCATCCAGAAAGCATGTAATCTATCTATCTTATGACACAGCTTGTATTGAAGAGCAAATGTACAAATCCGCTGGAAGTCATGTGATTGACAGTGTAAATATCTTTAAGACCTTTTTCACCAAGTCATATGAGAGCTTTCTGTGGACTTTGCCTCTGATGGTTGCAGATACTCCTTTCCTGTTAAACAATAACCACTTTAAAAAGAAATAGGTCATTACAAATGATGTCATGCAGGCCTCTGTTACAGGACTGCCCGGATCACTCCAAACAGGTCTGAGCACACCGACTGGTGACACAGAGACATGTGGTAACTGCAAGAACAATGCACTGTCCTTTCAGACACGGTGACAAACAAGTCATTTCATTCACTGATAGTAAAACAATCACTAAATGCAATACAAATTACAGGGGCTTGACGGATACCAGGGCTGTGGAGTCTGAGTCGGAGCAATTTTGGGCACTCGGAGTTGGAGTCGGTGATTTCACAAACTGAGGGGTCGGAGTCGCATGATTTTGTACAAAATCCACAGCCCTGGTAAGTATTAGACTAAGGAGTCGGGGCCATTTTGGGTACCCGGAGTGGGAAGATTTTTGTACTGACTCCACAGCCCTTCCCGGATACTACTAATAGAACAGCCATATTGTACACCTCGCACAATGTACGTGTAGGCCGATCAGCCAAGAAATCAATCCAGTGATCCCTAAAGGTGCCCAGTGACCCCCTCCGCCCCGGCACTATACATTACCTGTCCACGTCGGCCGATGCCTCCGAGCTGGGCCCTTCATCCATACATGCACAACACGTGGTTGCCGGTGTACATGGGGGCGCGTGCGACTTCGCATACGCACACCCACGTGAATGTCGGCAACCACGTGGGGCGGGTGCATCGATGAAGGACCTATCCTGGAGCCAGCAGCGGAGGCGGACAGGCAATGTACAGTGCACTGGGTGAGGTACATTGACCACTGAAAGGTGGTGGTGGGGGGGGGGGGGGGGGGGGCTATTGTTGAGGGTTTTGTTGCTCGCCATTACCAACACTCTGCCAACCGACCACAACGGCCCTGGCTATATACTAGAGGGTGGGTCTGGGTATATACTAGGGAGTTCTAGCTATGTACTCCGGAGTTCTGGCTATATACTAAAGGGGATCTGGCTACCCCTACAAAATAAATGACCTCCCTGAAAATAAGCCCATGCACATATTTTGAAGGAAAACTAATATAAGACAGTGTCGGGGAAACTTTAGCTATGCACTCTCTTATGTCAGATCACAGATGCTGGTTATACCTGATTTCTAGCAGCACGTTGGGACTGAACTGTTTTTGCACAGTAATAAACCTGATCACAGGAGATTGAATATGATCCGTTTACTACAACTCTTGTGGGTTTTGTTTTTTTTTTTTAAATACTGAGTTGGGCTTTAATGTGGAAGCCACTAAAGTAAAGGTAGGAAGCCACAATGTGGAAAAATCACCTGAATTTCCCTTTCCCACACTAACTGTATACTAAAATTTAAAATTCAGAATTCTTCTGCTCATCCCTAGTGAAGGGTGTCGCTGTAGGGACATCGATGTGAGGAGAAGAACAAAGCTGCATTCAAATCCTCACAGTTAAAGCGGACCTAAACTCAAAACGTCCTGTCTGCTCTAAAGGTGCATACACACATCAGACTGATCAGATCCACCAGGAAGGATTTTTAGATCTGCGGATGATTGCCAGATATGCAGATGAATGTCAGTTAAATCATGTGTGTATGATGATCTGCAGATCTCATAGACTATCATTGCAATTTGCAGGAATGGATTTTTGACAGGAACAGATCTTTTGCAGATACTGATCTTTTGTGTCTGTACAGCATCTTTGTGTGCAGCATCTTGCAAAGATTTCTGTCTGATGTGGAGTTCAGCTCCATAGAAAAGACTATGGTCTGATGTGTGTATGGGGCCTATAGGCTCATACACACATCAGACTATATTCTTTGGAAAATGAAAGATCACAGACCAATCTTACCACCCTTCCATGTAGTATGAGAGCCATACTCTACACAGTCTTTTCTATGGAGCTGAACTCCCCATCAGACAGAAATCTTTGCAAGATGCTGCACACACAGATGCTGTACAGACACAAAAGATCAGTATCTGCAAAAGATCTGTTCCTGACAAAAATCCATTCCTGAAAATTGCATTCATAGTCTATGAGATTTGCAGATCATCATACACACATGATTTAAAGCGTAACTGTTAGCCCCCAAATTGAAATTTAAATCTGTATTGCAATGTTTTATTTAGTATTTCAGTGAACCAAAAAGCCAATGCAGAACTTTAAAATCAATCTAATTTTTTTACAATGTAACCTTTTTCCCCGCTCCGGACGCAAAGCCGCATATCTGATACTGCTTAGCATGCAGAGCATGCCTATGTCTGCCCGACCCCCCTCTCCCCACCAGGACCAGGTGCCAATATATTCTCCCCAACAAACAGCTGACCGCTCTGACACGGAGACAGAGCGGCAGCACTTCCAGCACCGTCACCGCAGAGCAGCCGCCGCCGTGCATCTCTCACATGTGATTCTCTCACATGTGACTCGGCGGCGGCTGCTCTGCGGTGACGGTGCTGGAAGTGCTGCCGCTCTGTCTCCGTGTCAGAGCGGTCAGCTGTTTGTTGGGGAGAATATATTGGCACCTGGTCCTGGTGGGGAGAGGGGGGGTCGGGCAGAGCTAGGCATGCTCTGCATGCTAAGCAGTATCTGATATGCGGCTTTGCGTCTGGAGCGGGGAAAAAGGTTACATTGTAAAAAAATTAGATTGATTTTAAAGTTCTGCATTGGCTTTTTGGTTCACTGAAATACTAAATAAAACATTGCAATACAGATTTAAATTTCAATTTGGGGGCTAACAGTTACGCTTTAACTGACATTCATCTGCAGATCAAGCAACCATCCGCAGATCTGAAAATCCATCCTGGTGGATCTGATCTGCAGATGAATGTCAGATAAATCATGTGTGTATGATGATCTGCAGATCTCATAGACTATCATTGCAATTTGCAGGAATGGATTTTTGGCAGGAACAGATCTTTTGTGTCTGTACAGCATCTTTGTGTGCAGCATCTTGCAAAGATTTTTTTCTGATGGGGAGTTCCGCTCCATAGAATAGACTGTGTAGGTATGGCTCTCATACTACAGGGAGGGTGGTAAGATTGGTCTGTGATCTTGCATTTTCCAAAGACTATAGTCTGATGTGTGTATGCACCTTAAAAGGTGCATACACCTAAAGTAAAAAAAAAAAAAAAAAAAAAAAACATTTGCTACAGCGGATTCTTCAATAAATCTGCATTATGCCTACTTCCTTGTTTCATGGAGGCAGACATAGGGTTAACATCCTTTGTTTACAAATCAGCTGCTCTGCCGCAATTCCTCAGCTGATAGATCAAATTACACCTATGATTAGTCATAGATGAGGGGGAATTAGACACGCTAAACTCTCTAAATACATACAGGGTGCATTTCTCTATGTTTTCCTTCTGTCCCGTGCAAGAGGTCAGCTCCACTTTAAAAAGATTTGGGCTCTTTGGGCCACCCAGTACAGTGAAAGCATTGTGGCATACTGAAGGTGCACTTACTGCACAGCTCTGGGCACAGTGCACGCCCTGACAGGATGACGGATAACCTGTGTTATATTACACAGCCTTGATGAATGTTGGCACACAGCACTAAGAAACTTGAGCTGCAGTGAAAACCTAGGCTGGCGTTTCATTTAACCCCTGTGAGGAGTGATGAGAGAAGCAATATTTTGTATGCCAGTCAGGCATAGGACAGGAGTTACACCGTATTCCTCTACAAGTGGCTTAGTAATGTAACTTCTGAGACTGGCTGAATCTGAGCTCATCTTCCCCTAAATGACCCTGCTGTCTGTCTCCCCTCCCCATTACCTTTACTCTCTCCTGACTTCTTATCCTTTTCAATCCTATTTTCTCAGGGCAGTAATGTCAAGCAGTCACAAAACTGATGAACAGAAAATTATCATACGATAGAAATATAAACAGCCACGGCTCATCTTCTGTGAAAACTGCTAATTTCAACCACAGAGTTTACAAAGAGTTGCCTAAATAGTAGAATCCCCAAAAACGTTAAAGTATAGCTGAAGTGAGAGGGATATGGAGGCTGCCATATTTATTTCCTTTTAACCACTTAATGACATGCTGACTTGAGGCAAGATAGATACACCTTAAATAAAGTATGCTTGTGGTGAACAACTGAAGTAATGGCATTTTCAGCTGGCACACAAACATGTGCAAGCGTTTCCTGCCGCTATGTAGAAATGGAAACAGTTTCACCATCAGGAACTATAGGAAGCTGTTTACAGCACAAGTTTTCTCAATGTTACATTATATATACAATGACTTGGTCCACCTTTAGCTCTGATCGCAGCTGAAATTTCTCTTGGCATGGACTCCTCAAGATGCTGCTACCGTCCGCTGAGGAATGTTGGCCCATGTTGACATAATGGCAGCTCTAAGTTGGGTCAGATTGGATGGCGGCGTTTCCAAGCTTTTAAGTTATCTTTTGACTTCATCTCACAAATACTCAACAGGATTGAGGCCAGGGGACTGAGCTGGCCATGGGAGCAGGAAGCTCTGAATCTCCTACCAATTTGATGCTGACCAAGCACAGTGATAAAGGCCCACAACAGGCAACTTTTCCTATTTTTCTGTCATGCCAAAGGCACTCTTGATGGTCTCCTGCTGCTAAAGCCCATCCTTTGCAAAGACCATCTTGTTATGCTTTGGGATATGCTTTGTGATGCACCTGCACTGAATTCAGCTGTAATTTGTCGTGTTGTTGCTTTTCTGTTGCTGTGGACTATGGGCTTGATCCACTAAACCCTGAAAACTGATATCACGGTAGAGTTTTGCGCGTGTTATAACGCGCGTAACGGTTTTCGCATGCAATCGCATTTGCGCATGAAAATTCGGGATTGCGCGCGGAAAAGGTTACGCGCGTTATAACACGCGCAAAACGCTAGTGCAACCATGATATCAGTTATCACAGTTTAGTGAATCAAGCCCTATGTGTGCAACTCGCCTTTCACCTCTCTCGTTCACCAGCTTGTAGTTTTATTTCTCAACTGCTTCTCTCTAAACACCCTGTATACTGTTGGGTGGAATAATCCTAAAAATGATGCTAGCACCAGCTCTTCTTTCACCGATGATCATCCCTCGTTCAAAGTCACAAATCCTTCCTCTTACCCATTTCGAAAATAACTTCCATGATAACTACGTCATCCAACGAGTGTTCCTAGCAACTCTGAGTGGTTACGTCACTCTACGTCACTGTTGAACTGGTTTACTTTCAAATAAGGGGTGTCTGATTTTTTGCACACTCAGTGTGTGTACTGTATATAACACATATTTTCTCCCTGCAGAGAGGTCTTTCATTGGAGAAGCACAAGAAACTATTCACAAGGTTCCTCCTCACCTTCCGCTACATATGAAAGAAACACGTTTCAGTCTCAATGAGTCATTTTATAACTCCCATTTCAGACTTACAATGACATCACTGTCATGTGAAAGAATCAAAGAGTGACTGTGCAAGTTTCAAAAGACAACCAGAAATATCCCAGCGAATCGGAGGAAAAGCTGCCCAGCAAAATAATTCACAATCATTAGTGAAATTAAAAGGCGTCTTCCCTGGCAGAAGTGCAAATAGGGTAGGCCTCGTTCACATCAGAGCCGTTTCTGTGCGCTTTTTACAGTGCATTGCCCTGTGTGTTCAGCAAAGTATTGATTTTCCCATGTAATTAAACGTACCTGGTTCACATCTATGCGCTGCGCTGAGCAGTGCTACAAACACGTAGTGTTGCATGCATTTCTGTGCGTTGCGCTGTAAAGCGCACATCATTACAAGTGAATGGGTGCGCTTTTTAAGCGCATAGAAGCGCGTACAAGCGCATGCGTTTTTTACCCCTATTTGGGGAAAAAATACATTTACATAGAAAAACAAAGCTTTATTGACAACTGCTACATTAAGCAAAACGTGCCTTAAAGCACAGGGCAACACACAGAAGCGCGCACTAAAGCGGCACAAGCGCATGCGTTTTTTTGCCACGCGCTCACGCGTTTCTCAGCGCTGCAGATGTGAACGACGCCTAAGGAGGAGTTCGCACTTGTATCTGTGGTAATCGCAGACTATTCCCCGCAAGCATTTTGATAACAATGAGAAAATGCATGCATGGTGTGGGAAAGTAGCGTAGGTTGTAGATCTTCTTGAATGCTCAGCATTAAATTAACGTACCTACCGGGGTGCTCCATAGCTCTCATCTTCACAAGCGCATCCATCTTGCAGCTGTCACTGCTGCATGGCCGCAGTTTACAGGGGCAGAGAGTCTAGCCCGTGCCAGGCCACTGCTGCATGCCAGGAGATGTAGCGTGCCCGACCAATGGTGCATGCCGGGGCATTTAATCCTCCTGGCGGTCTAATAAATTCCGCCAGGAGGCAGCGCAGCAGTTTTTTGTTTTTTTTTATATCATGTAGCGAGCACAGGGCTCACTACATGATAGCCGCTGCTCAGCGGCATCCCCCCGCCCGCTTCGATCGCCTTCGGCGATCTCCAATCAGGAAATCCCGTGGCCATGGCGACGGGGCGGGATGACGTCACCGACGCCAGCAACGTTGTGACGTCATTGGGAGTCCCGATCCGCCCCTCAGCGCTGCCTGGCACTGATTGGCCAGGCAGCGCACGGGGTCTGGGGGGGGGGGGGGGCGCGGCGGATAGCAGCGATCGAGCGCGGGGCGGCGGCGATCGGTGTGCTGACGCAGCTAGCAAAGTACTACCTGCGTGCAGCAAAAAAAAAAAATTAAGCAAATCGGCCCAGCAAGCAAGGCCTGAGAAAACCTTCTGCGCGGCTTACCCCGAACTACGGGGTTACTGCCAGGAAGGTTAATATGCTCGGCCACTGGTGCATGCCGGGAGATGTACTGTTTTTAATGCCTTTGCATCTCCCGGTCACGAGAAGTAAAGACTACATATCCCAGAAGGCACCAGCAGCCGGGAACGCCACATCTCCTGGGCATATACCAGTGGCTGGAAAAGCAATCTGCTCGCAGCAACTTTAAAGTCAACTAGAGCTGTGGCTAAACGAAAGCTTGATACTCACCCACGGCTTCCTCCTATGCATAAACATGTCTGTGCCACATGCCGTCCTCCTGCGGTCAGCCGTTAAGCTGCAATCAGTCCCGGTAACTTGCTCAGTGGCGTCAGTCTGGGTCTGCTGTGCATGCACGACTAAGCAAGTTAACAGGGCTGAATGGCAGACCGCAGGAGGATGGCGTGGGGCACAGACGTGTTTATGCAGCAGGAGGAAGCTGCAGGTGAGTATCAAATCTTCGTTTAGCTTGTAGGTTATAAAATTGGACGTTAGTTTGTACTACGTTATGTGTCTCTTGGTAGGCCGTTTTCGTTGCATACTGATGGAACGAAAACGGCGCATGCCTTACATAAAAAAAAAACCTTACTGAGCATGTGCAACACACAACGCAGCAAATGTATTGCTAAACACACAGCATGCAGCACCTTCTAAATATAGCTACACGTTACACACAACGCAACGTGTGCACTGTGAATGTCGCACAGACTTTGTATTGCTGTGCTTTAGTCTGCATTATAATTTTTTATAACGTGTGACTTTAACGTCCCACTGTGAATGAGGCCTAAGGGCAGACTGTAGGCCTGAAATGTAACGAGTATCGGGCCTACAATCTGCCCTTAATCATAGCTATGATTAACCTTCCTGGCGGTAAGCCCGAGCTGAGCTCGGGCTATGCCGCGCAGGAAGATATCTCAGCCCCTGGTGGGGCGATTTGCTCCATTTAAAATACTGTACACGCAGCTAGCACTCTGCGGCGATCGCCCGCATCGGCGCAAGAGGGCCCCCCCTGCCAGAGCCCTGCGCTGCCCGGACCAATGAGTTCCGGGCAGCGCTATGGGCTGGATCGGAGGCGTCTGACGTCAGGACGTCGGCTGACGTCCATGACGTCATTCCGATCGTCGTCATGGCGACGAACACGGTAAATCCAGCGCTGGAGACTTGGGCGCAGCAGCGCAGGAGACTTGGGAGCAGCCGGCGCCACCATAGGCCGTAATAGGAACTACGGCTATCGCAGGCACAGGAAGCAACTTCGGCGCCGTCAGAAGACGGACCTGAAGTTGCTTTTAAAACAATAATTCGGCTTCCAGCAATTTCTGGAAGCCGAATGATTTCATTCCCCCACTATCCATGTCGGCCTGGAGGGGGAATAGTAATTAACACGGCCCGGACTTGTGCGGCAGCAGGATCAGTCATATACTGGCTGTGTCCTGCGCCCAAGTCTCCGGCGCCGTTCTCTCTCGTACGCGCCATGGCGACAGGAGAAGCCAAACAGGGGAGCGCGTTATATACGCGTTCCCCTGTTTGCTATTGATGCCGGTGACGGTCGCACTAGAGGGACACATGCGCCCTCTAGTGGTGTTTCATGTGGCTACCACTTTGGTAGCTTTACATGAAACAAAACAAAACAAAAAAAAAAAGGATTTTTGCCTATATGGCAAAAAAAAAAAATGAACCGCCAGGAGGGTTAAGAACAGCTTGTAGGCCCGATATGCGTTAGCTGATCCTGAGATTTTATTGCACTGTAATATGGAATTTTTTCAATAAATTTACCCGCCTTTTTCAACCACCCGGCCTGGATTGTGGATCCTTTTCCTGACTATGAATTGAGACATGTGGCAATGACAGCTGCAAGATGGAGGCCCTTGTGGAAATGGAGCAGCTCCCATTGCTAAGTTCATTTAACACTGCCACACATACAGTAGACATTTACGAACCTCCCTTGGGGGGAGGTTCATTTTAACCACTTGATGACAAGCTGACTTATAAAAAAAACGTCCTGCTAGAGCCTTTTAATGGCTCCAGAATGTTTTTATAAGTCAGACAGTGCTGCTGCCGCTGTGCACGTGCGCGCACTCACGTGCATTCTCGTGCACGCGAATTGTGACAAAAAAAAAAAAAAATACACCTTTACTTCCAAATACTATATTGTCACCATACTTTGTACTAAGGATATAATTAAAATCTTGTGATAACCAGAACAAATAGGCAGATAAAATGTGTGGGTTTTATGTACAGTAGCAGTGTTTATTTTAAAACTATAGGGGGGTGAAATTGGAGAGAGAGTATTTTTTTATTTTTTCTTGTTTTTCCCTGTAAAATGCCTAGAAAATAAATTACTGAAAACAAATCTCAACCCCAAAAAGCCCAACTAGTGGTGAAAAAAACAAGATATAGATCATTTCATTGTGATTAGGAGTGATTAAGCTATTGGCAAATGAAAGGGATGAGCACTGAAAGGTGAAAATCGCTCTTGTCCATTAGGGTAAAAAACGCTTTGGGGTGAAGTGGTTAAATATTTTTGTAGTTAAGGTGCTCAGGTCCCTTTAGAGAGAACCAGAGACGAAGCACCCTCATGTATTTTATTACATTTATCAGTAGGAACATGACAGTAAACACCTACCCTGCTTTTAGTTTCATTCTTATCTGCTTAATTAGTCTATTAGCAGCTGTGATAAGAATCCCCGACTGGCTCAGTCTAGAGGCCCATACACACGTCTGATTTTTGCGGACGTGTCGTTTAAACGTCCCGTCGTTCAGTCGTTCGCCCGCCAAATCGGGCGTGTGTACAGACTGTCGTTCGCGTGATAAGACTGAGTTTGAGCGATCCCACTCAGTCTTATCACACAAACGACAGTCTGTACACGCGCCCGATTTGGTGGGCGAACGACTGAACGACGGGACGTTCAAACGACCCGTCGTTCGCAAAAATCTGATGTGTGTATGGGCCTTTCGTTTGACCTGGAATCATTAGAACTGAGTCACTCTTCTGTGGAGTCTTTTCAAGCCCAAGCCTGCCACCTCCTGGCTCAGATTTCCTGCTTTGCATACTGAGAGCTGTGATGACACGGGAGGGGCTGCTGCTGCTGAGAGAGAATCTCTGAAACAGACACGTGTGGCAATATGATCTGTGTGCTCTGTGTGCACTCTGCATATATACGGATGATGACTGCAGTTTCATTCCTATGAGAGACTTCCTACAGGCAGCTGCACATCATACCAAAATGAAAGTACACAGATGAAAGGCAGCAGCCTAGTCTCATATAGCCTAGACAGCACATCCAGAACAACCGTTAACCCGGAAGCAGAAGGGATTTGAGCCGGCGGTCATATTTGATTTTTTCTGGAGCAATAATGGATAAAAACACACTAAAAAAGGCACACCAGAGCGGCGAAATTATCAGGTAGAGCATTTATTCTTTACAAGCCATCGACTGATATGTTTATTTTGTGTGAAACGTTTATCTCTGGTTCCCTTTAAGCCCCCTTTCTATGGGCAGAACTTGTGCAGCTGCGATTTCGTGCCACAAATCCATGGCAGATTTGCCAAAGGGGAGGGTCAGAGCTTCAGAGCTCTAACGCTGGATAGTGTACTGGCTAAGGGCTCTGCATTTGACATGGGAGACCAGGGTTTGAATCCTGGCTAGGGTCAGTAACTATTCAGTAAGAAGTCCTTGGGCAAGACTCCCTAACACTGCAGGGTGGCCTCTTGAGCGTATCCCAGTGGCTGCAGCTCTTGAGCGCTCTGAGACCAACAGGAGAAAAGCGCTATACAAATGTTAGATTTATTAATGATTTACCGGTGGTGGGTAAGTTACTGTCGCTGACACCCGTCGATCCATGCAGAAGGAAGATAGAGCTTTGTATTCAAGGGTTTCCTCGTTATAAAATAAGTACTCTTTTATTCCCTGATTGTTTTCCTCATACTGCATTTTTTCTGCCCAGTTTTGTAACAGACTGCAGATGTTTTCGAGGTTGTCCCGTACAGGCAGGGTTAGAGCCGTGTGATGAAATCTCCTCTCCAGAGAGCCTCACACTGCTGGGATATACAATGGAGGCACTCAGTCTGATTAATGGCTTTAAGCAACGTCCCGTGTACCTCACCGAAAATATCTCTGACTTTGCAGGAGTCCATTATATTTAGCTGCTAAATTGCAGGTTTATAAAGCGTTGCATAAACACAAGCGCACAGCTCGGTCTCACATTTTACTACAGGCAATCATTTCACCAACAAAAACCTTCAATACCCACATGGACGAACTGATTTACAGCAAGAGCCCATTCTGTGATCTCAAATGATAAATGTAGTTATATTTCATTCAATCTTATGTTTTCTGGGATGCCCACTGGCAAGGTAGAAGTTCATCGTTTCCCAAGGTAGGCCTGAAACCCACTAGGAGTGCTTTTCTGAGCGCTTTGTGATTTGAAAAGCTCTTGCTAATGTAATGCTATGGGTGTGATCCCAGGGATATGATTTTAGAAAAAAAAATCCCCCATTGAATTAGCAAAAGCTTTTTCAAATCGCTAGGGCTTAGAAAAGGCTTCTAAGTGAGTTTGAGCCGTAACTTTGGATGCTTCTCCTGGACCTGTTAAATTCTGCATGAAAGTAAAGGATCTGTTAAAGTGGATCCGAGATAAACTTTTACTCATTGCATAATTGTGTTCCATTCATATAGTTTATAGGCCTTCCGCAAGCCAAATACTTTTTTTGTTTTGTTTTAATACTCCAATTCTCTATAAACTAAACAAGCCTCGCCCACAGCTTTTCAGGGGGCTTATGGGAGCTCAGTCTGGGCAGGAGGAGGAGGAAGTTACTAGCCATTGATTTCAGAGGCAGAGGGGAGGAGGAGAGGGGACTGAATTTACACACAGGCAAGCTGATAGCATCTCCAGCCCTCAGCCTGTGACAATGTGACAAACAGAACATGGCTGCTGTCATTGTATCACAGGAATAAATAATCATACACTTTTAAACCTGTTTGCAGCTAGATTTGCAGAGTAAACTATCTAAACTTTAGATAAGATATAAAGGCAAGTTATTTGTTATAGTTACTTTTTCATCTCAGATCCGCTTTAACAAAACAAACCCCGCCATTCCCACATAACATCAATCCTTTGCCTACTACACCGGCTACCCATAAAAAGATACCTGAAGGAATTGCTGTAACTGCATCACACCTCCCACAACCTCAGATCAAAAGGATCCAATAACTTGCCCATCCCCAGAGTCCAACTAATCTTTGGAGAAAGAGCTTTCTGTCATGCTGTCTCTATCCTTTGGAATGCCCTGCCAAACTTATTGAAGACAGCTCCAACCCTGGACACGTTGAAATCAAAACTGAAAAGCCACCTGATTGGTCTGGCATGTATAATCATACCATTTTTCACCCTGTACACATCACTATGTACTGAACTGAGACAAGCTTATGCGCTTTGGGTCCTACAAGAGAAAAGCGTTTTACAAAGGTTTCGTTGTTGCGTTTTAAAAACAAAGATACAACCAGGGCTGTGGAGTCGGTCCAAAAATCCACCGACTCAGACTCCTCAGTTTAGGATTCCACCGACTCCTCGACTCCGACTCCTCTAATTTGCATATTACAATTTTGTTGATTAAAAGTATGTAACATGAAATTCGTCTCTTAACTGCCAACGCTTAGGAATTTTACAAGACAACTGAAGTGAGAAGGATATGTAGACTGCCATATTTATTCCCTTTAGACTAAAACTAGTCCTTGGTAAGAGTACTTGTAAAAGGTACAAACCGGAACAAAGAACATCTATCAGGCCCTAGGCAATGTAAGTGTGGGTACATGTAAGAGTGATGTGCAGGTACTCTGCAGGGGAATGAGGAGATTCTTCCTCTATTACACATTCTTCATGCACAATCTGAACCAGGTTTATGGGTGACAGACAACACCTCTGTGTTCAATGTGCACAGCATTCTCAGTGGATTCCCTGCAGCTCTGTGGGGAGTGCATATGTAAAGTATAGTACTACTGTGTAACAAAGTAAACCTGAGACAGATCAAATTAAAGTTTTATACATACCTGGGGCTTCCTCCAGCCGCCTTCGGGATAATCAGTCCCTCGTTGTCCTCCTCCACCACCTGGATCTTCTGCTATGAGTCCAGGTACTTGAGCCAGTCGGGCGTAGTACGCATGCACACACTCTGCTGCTGGGAGCGTACTACACCTGTGCAGCACTATTGCGCAGGTGCAGAATGTTCCTGGCTGTGGGAGCGGCATGCGGCCGGACAGCGCTGACTGGCTGAATTACCAGGACTCATAGCAGAAGATCCGGGTGGTGGAGGACAGCGAGGGACTGATTAGCCTGAAGGGGGCTGGGGGAAGCCCCAGGTATGTATAAAACTTTACTTTTCATCCGTCTCAGGTACCCTTTAATTTGTAGTCACCAAACCAAATTTTAACTACATATCAATTTATTTGATTTCATCAGCAAAGGGAGTGCATACATTTGCATAAATCAGCATCAGTGCAGAATTATTTCCATCTCATTGACCATCTCTATTAGTGACACAGCTACACATCAGGCTTTATTCTTACAGCATAGATGTTATTTAGTATATATAAGAGATTCCTGTGTACACATCATATATACAGTCACAATCAGATGTGTATATCTGACCTTAAAAATACGGGGACTGCTTTATTGAAGCAGCACAAGTAACTCATTTTGATTGGTTTATTTCATTTTTGTGGACTAAGCACAGCTATTACAGTATATATACATTATTTTTAATGACTATTATCTGAGAAATAAAACATTTTATCATATTTTCTATTTTAATTACAGTTACAAATTCATTAGAAGTCGGAGCATTTTTTCCCGACTCCGACTCCAGGCACCCAAAATTGCCCGACGACTCCACAGCCCTGGATACAACATCATCATATAAATTCAAGTGAATCAAAGATCTTGCTGTGGAAATCCCTGAATCTGTATATGTAATGCACACTTGATCCAGTTCTAAAATAAATAGTGTATATCCAAGTAAGTAAAAAAAGAAAAAAAAATCCCTGGGTTGAAAAAAAAAAAAAAAAAAAAAAAAAAAAAAAGATCCGTCTATGGAGCTCAACCAGAAAATATGGTACAACACCAGCCTGCACCCTCACATATCTGTTGATCCAGAGGAAGGCAAAAAAAAAAAACCCGTTGAAAGTTTAGGCCTCTTTCACACTTGGACGTTGCGTTTTAGAGGACGTTAAGATCGCATAACGTGCCCCTAACGCAACGCATGGTGGTGCTGAAGTTGGACGTCAGATTGAGCCGCGTTATGCAGCTCTTGGTGCGCTGTTTTTGATCTATCTATACTGATAGAACAGCCGCACCAGGATAGTGATGGGAAGTATGGATCTTTTCAAGGATTCAGATGATTCGAATTGGATTATTGAAAAGATCCGGATCTTTGAACCGAATCATTTGAATAATTTTACTAGGGAAGCAGACTGGGTGAAATGACTAGCAGGACAGGACTTTCCCTGCACTGTACATTCTGTATGTTCCTGTTTCTTCCAGACAAGACATCCACTGTGAACCGAATCTTTCATTGTGATGATCCGGATGATTCGACTCACAAAAAAGATCTGGATCAAATGAACGATTCATTCATGATCCTGACAACACTATGAGTCCAGGTTAAGTCAGCACAGTGCAGTGAATATTAAATAGCCATGTGGCTAGTCACTGAGCATGTGCAAGCAGTCCAACGCAGCTAAAGCCCAGTATAACGCACAGCATGCTGCACTTTCCAAGAACGTGCAGCGTTACAATGTAACGCAACGTGGGCACTGTGAACAGCCCATTGATTTTTCATTACTGTGCGTTGGGCTGCGTTACAGGCTGCTCTAACGTGCGCCTGTAACGTCCCACTGTGAAAGCAGCCTTAGGCCAATTAGCCCTAAACGGGGCAAAAATCCCTTCCTGACTTAGAGCTGGTCCACACTAGGTCCGGAAACGTATCCGTGGCTGCGTTTTTCAAACCTGATGAAAAACGGAGTCCCGGATACTAATGTTGAAAATAGCAGCCAGCCTCACCCAAGTAAAAAAACGGATCCGTCTGCGTTTGCGGGGATCCGTTTTCAAAACCTGAACGGAAGGTCCGGATCTGCTGCATTTTCACGCAACGGATCAGGACCACGGATACACGCAGGGGTAGTGAAAAGCAATGAGAAAACGCAACTCCAGCTCCACAGGCAAAAAACTGATGTGAAAACGGATAGCCTGAGCTTTATGATTGGCCCAAAAAAATCCTCCCAGTCCTTCCTAATGATAGAGACGTTTTCTGTCAGGGAAAAACTGAACGGAAACTGATGCAAAACTGATGCACCTTCATCAGTTTGCAGTACGAAGGTACTTCCCCTAATCTTCCCCTGATCCGGACTGCAGTGTCTGTCCTGCAACTGTGTCTAGTGTGGACCAGCACTAAGAGGAAAGTTAGATAAAATCCCTGGATCAACACTGAATCACCTAGTAATTATAGTCATGGATGTCCTTCAATGCAAAGAAATCATCCAAGGCCCTTTAAATGACCGCTAGCATGGAAAATTATTCAAGATACCCATTTGTACGTTAATTATGCTGGTTTCAGCATCACAAACTATTCTTGCAACTATATATTTCAGTATATTGGTTACTGACCCTGCCCTCCCAGTGATATGGCATTTATCGCTGGGATCCTCCATTGAGATGAATGGCACCATTCATCTCAACGTACTTACTGTTGAGTGAGCAAGTGGTGCTTTCGGATCGAATTTTCCCTAAACGCCTCGCGTAGCTTCTAGCGTCTGTTGCGTTCGCAGCTACACAGCCTAGGGACTCAAGAAGTAACAACAAACTGACGGCAATGTGAGACGCTGGCTGTGTGAGCCAGCCTCTCAACTTGGCTGCCATGTCATGCAGCCCATCTGCACCAGAGCACTCTGGGAGATTAGCTCACTACACGGTGGGGGTAAAAATCCTTCATTGATTCACACTGCAAGCTATAACTATGGTCAAAGTAACAACTTCAGACACACATCTCAGAGACAATGTAGGATGTTGGGCCCGACCACTTGTGTTGTCAAGCAACGCAGAAGTGCGTCACTTGCATAGTTGGCCGTTGTGGTGCTGATATAATTCAATTGCAATAAATGGAATTGCACTGCTCAGTGCACCAAAATGTGCGGAGCACGGATTTGCCATGACACACTGTTACAGAGTGCATAGGTAAACACATCAGACAGTACTGTCTGTACACTGTCTATTATCCTTGCGTATTGCAGAAGCGTTGTGTCGCTTAAATCAGCAATGCAAAAGTGGATAGGCCCTTAAAAGGGATCTTAGAAACTCCTGGTTTCAAATAGCTTAAAGGCTGCCATGTTTGAGAAGCTAACCCCCCTGCTCCCTTTTCACTGCCATTATCCATCGTTGGTGTGAAGTTCATCGACTGTGACTTATGTTATCTGTTTGACGAACAGTCTTCCCCCTCCTCTCCCCTCCAATGCTGAATGGGTTTGTTTGATCTTAGCTCATGGGCAATGAAGTCTAATTACAAAAGTTCTAATCTGCCTTACATTTTCAGTTGCTTGCGACCGCCTTGTGTACGGAGCAAGTAGAAGTAGTAAAAGAATACAGCATGTAATTAACCCTTAAAGAGATTGAAACCTCGCAAAAACCCATTTTTTACTACACAGTCCTTTTTAGTATTAATGCCCTACCTGAAACGCTGCATCCCGCGGGCTTAACACTCAATTAATCCCCCCAAAATCCCCTGGGGAAGATTCGGGGATCGCTTCAGCATAGAGGCAGAGCTTTGTGCAGTAGCTCTGCCTACTCAGTCAATCTAGGCCTGAACGATAAACCATTTTTGGACCGAAATCGCGATCACGGAAATGACGATTCCGTGATCGCCATAGCAGCGATTTTTATCCCCCTCTTCAGTCAGCCCAGCATTCCCCGCTACCGCTCAGTGGAGCAGCGGTTAGCGGCGGCTCAGCGCCAGTACTTTCAGTCGCCGTGACGGAAGCAGCTCTCTCTCCCCCAACTTCCGCCTACTAGTGTGCAGCCAATCAGCAGGGCGGATGGCAAACTCCGCCCACAGGCTCTCACACTAGCGGCGGCTGTCTCCTCCCAGTACCTCTACATCACTAGCTGGGCGGGCGACAGACTCCGCCCGCATGCCAGGCTGTCAATCACGTTGTGTCACGTGCGGTAGGCTCTCACTCTTGGGGCGGCCCACTTCAAGCAAGGCTATTTTGTATTAAGGGTGACAAACTCTGCCCGCAGGCTGTCACTCGTCGCTCACTCCTCTCAGCGCTTCCACATCATTTGCTGTGTGGACAGCAGACTCCGCCTGCACGCCTGTCTTTCAAGTTGTGTATCGCCTCCGTCTCCATCAGCATGACAATGATGATGACTGCTGTGGTGTGACTGTGGTGATCTATTCTTTCTGCAGCCTGTAAAGCTGCAGTGGGGCACTTTGAATGTGTACAAACTAAGGTGGTTTTCATTTCCTTCCTATTCCTTTGTATTTCCTTCATATTCCTTCCTATTCATTGTGAATTTAATGCTAAGGCTTGATTTGAAGAAAATCGTGAATCAAAATCGCAATTTCTGACAGAAATCGTGCGATTCAATCTTTTCCTAAAATCGTTCAGGCCTACGTCAATCTGCGCGGATCTCCGCCTCTCCCCGCCCCTCTCAGTCTTCTTTCACTCGATCAGCACAGATTGATTGGACTGGAGGCAGAGCTACGGCCCAAAGCTCTGCCTCCCCCAGGCAGCAAAATGCAAGACCTGGAAAGTTGTGGATTTTTGCCCTGGGAGTTTGGCGGGATTCATTGAGTATTTAGCCACGGGGATGCAGCGTTTCAGGTAGGGCATTAATACTAAAAAGCACTGTGAAGTAAAAATGTTTTTGGTTTTTTTTGCGAGGCTTTAGAATCTCTTTAAATGTAAAAAAAAAATGGAGGTAAAATGCAAGTTTTTTTTTTCCATAATGGGAACATTTTTAGCGTGCATTTTTAATTTGCTTTTCTGCTGCCCTGGGAGTTAAAAATGATTCTTGGTTCCCTTTAGGAACATAATGAGAACTGTCACTTGACTTCTGCCTCTACGAGATGGGCCCAGCCTTTTGTGGAAAATCATTAATCACATGACAGATTAACACACATCCCAACAAGACACTCCATGAAGCATTACCGCTCTGTCCTCCTGAAACAACATTAATAATTGAATCATTTTGCTTTAAATATTCATAATGTCACTCATCGGGGACAGAATGGGCCAAGTGGGTGGGGAGAACGCAAAAAGATTTCCCACAAAACGCAGCTACCTCTGCTCTACTCCTGTCAGTTCTCGTAAAATGGACTGTAGAAGAAAAAAAAGCTGCACAGGAAATCTGTTTTGTCTCTTCCTCTCTGTACAGGAAAATTCTTTCAATTATTTACCTCTCATATGACAGGGCCGCACTAGTGTGTAAAGACGAGCGCAAACCAGATCTGAAATCTGATCTGACAAGTCGGCAGAATTCTTTTGGGGGTCTGCAATCGTAAATGGTGGTCTGGAGGTCACCGTGGGAAGCCTCAACAGTATCCAGAGGCTTCCCTCTTAGGTTCGATCAGGTTCACTCTAAGAAAAAATATGGGATGCCCCTAGGAGCAAGAGTGTTTTAGATGGGAACTGTCAATGTGGATATACTGGACTAGTAGGTTTTAAACAGATGACGTTAAGGTTTTTTTTTTTTTTTTTAACCAATATCATGTATTCATTTGTGCGCACGTGATAGAAGAAACTAAGTCCAAAGGAGAGCTCACGGTTTTGTCTGAATCCAGCACCCACGGGAGTAGCTACTACTGCACAGCCAATCTCAATGCAAGAGAAACGTAACTAGCTGCAGACGTCACATATTATTACATAGTCTCTATATAGCACCAACATCTTACGCTGCGCTGTACAGAGTACATTATCTTGTTACATAACTGTCCCTCGGAGGGGCTCACAATCTAATCCCTACCATAGTCATACGTCTATGTATGCATCACGTAGTGTATGTATCGCAGTCTAGGGCCAATTTATGGGGAAGCCAATTAACTTATCTATGTTTTTGGAATGTGGGAGGAAACCAGAGTGCCTGGAGGAAACCCATACAGACTCGAGGAGAACATACAAACTCCGTGCATATAATGCCCTGGCTGGGATACGAACTGGGGACCCAGCGCTGCAGGGCAAGAGCGATATCCACTATGTCACCATGCTGCCCAAGCAATAATTTCTGCTCTCATGTACCAAGGCAAGTCATCTCACTACAGCCAACACTGTGATCCAGACTTTCTTCTTTCCACCATCTCCGCACAGGCCACACGTCAGTCAAATATCAGGCACGCTTCTGCTTTTAAAGGACCACGAGCGTGAAAATAGTAAAATTTTAAATAAATGTAAACACATACAAATAAGCAGCACGTTTCTTCTGGAGTAAAATGAGCCATAAAATACTTTTCTCCTATGTTGCCATCGCTTACAGTAGATAGTAATGTGAAAGAACCGACAGCTTTTGGACTAGCCCAGGTTTTGGACTTCCTCAGTCTGGTCATTGGTAATCAGGTATGCTGGGAAAACATGCCCAACTAGGGATGGGCATTGAGATGCAAATATTTTTGAGTTGACGGATCATTATGCAAATTTGGTATGCACATTTATGCAACTTGAAATTATTTGCATCTTACTGACTGTCCCTAAGACCAACCACAACTACTTCAAGCATTAGCTTGCAACTGCTCATCCTTCAACCTGGAGTATATGGATTATAGCGCAGGAGATTTGGGCGCAGCCGGCGCCACCATAGACCGTTATAGGAATTACGGCTACGTATAGCAGCGCACAGTGAGTAACTTCAGCGCCGTCAGCAGACGGATCTTAAAGCGGATCCGAGATTAAACACTAACTATAGCAAGTAACTTGTCTATATATCTTATCTGAAGTTTAGATAGATTACACAGCATATCTAACTACAAACAGCTTCAAAAGTTTATGATGATTTATTCCTGTGATACAATGAGGGCAGCCGTGTTCTGTTTGTCACATTGTCACAGGCTGAGGGCAGGAGATGCTACCAGCTTGCCTGTGTGTAAATTCAGTCCCCTCTCCTCCTCCCCTCTGCCTTTGAAATCTCTGGCTAGTAACCTCCTCCTCCTGCCCAGACTGAGCTCCCATAAGCTACTTTTAAAACACTGTAATTCGGCCGCCAGCAACGGCTGGAAGCTGAATTACATAATTACCCACCATCCACGTGAATCTGGAGGGGGAATAGTAATTAACGCCTCCGGGACTTGTGCAAGAGCAGGGTAAGCTGTATATCGGCTGTATCCTGCGTCCAAGTCTCGCAGCGGCTATTTCTCTCGTATGCTTCAACCTAGCCTCTCCAGAGAAAAAAAAGATGCTAGACAAGATAAGATGCATGATTGTACAGAAATCAGTCACCCAAAACAGCTTCTAAAGTTCCAGGTGTTTACTGGGCTTAATAAACTCACACAGAAGACACACTGTTAAGGTGCGTACACACGCACTACTACAGAGAACAACGGGTCCGTCAGATCCTCCCGCTGGGCGGCCGATCTCCCGACAGTAGTGCGTGTGTACAGTCTGTCTGCAGAATGATAAGGCTGTTTCTGAATGATCCGCGGATCATTCAGAAACAGCCTTATCAGTCTGCACGCAGACTGTACACACGCACTACTGTCGGGAGAACGACCGCCCAGCGGGAGGGTCTGACGGACCCGTCGTTCTCTGTAGTAGTGCATGTGTACGCACCTTTAGCTCTCCAGAGCCGGCAGACCATTAGCAACGCACAATAGATAGCAGGGGGACGCATCAAAATATCACCTTATCAACAAGAAAGCACTTAAAACCCCAATAACACAGAAAGAGCAACATCATCCCCACTCTACACTCCCCCCTCCTCCCTATACTCAGAGTACACAGTCACCAATATAACTAAAAAGACAGCGCACCACCACTGCTATCACTGAAGAGATAGCAGTTTGTCACCATCCCACTACAAAAAACAGCACAACCTCACTACATAGGCAACACTGCCACAGCACAGACAACACTGTCACCCCTCACTACACAGACACCGCACTGTCACCCCTCACTACACAGACACCGCACTGTCACCCCTCACTACACAGACACCGCACTGTCACCCCTCACTACACAGACACCGCACTGTCACCCCTCACTACACAGACACCGCACTGTCACCCCTCACTACACAGACACCGCACTGTCATCCCTCACTACACAGACAGCACTGTCACCCCTCACTACACAGGAACAACACTGTCACCCCCTCACTACACAGGAACAACACTGTCACCCCTCACTACACAGGAACAACACTGTCACCCCTCACTACACAGGAACAACACTGTCACCCCTCACTACACAGACACAACACTGTCAACCCTCACTACACAGACACAGCATTGTCACCCCTCACTTCACAGACAACACTGTCACCCCTCACTTCACAGACAACACTGTCACCCCTCACTTCACAGACAACACTGTCACCCCTCACTTCACAGACAACACTGTCACCCCTCACTTCACAGACACAGCACTGTCACCCCCTCATTACACAGACACAACACTGTCACCCCTCACTACACAGACAACGCTGTCACTCCCTCACTACACAGACAACGCTGTCACCCCCTCACTACACAGACACAGCACTGTCACCCCCTCACTACACAGACACAGCACTGTCACCCCCTCACTACACAGACACAGCACTGTCACCCCTCACTACACAGACACAGCACTGTCACCCCTCACTACACAGACACAGCACTGTCACCCCTCACTACACAGACACAGCACTGTCACCCCTCACTACAGACACAGCACTGTCACCCCTCACTACACAGACACAGCACTGTCACCCCCTCACTACACAGACACAGCACTGTCACCCCTCACTACACAGACACAGCACTGTCACCCCTCACTACACAGACACAGCACTGTCACCCCATCACTACACAGACACAGCACTGTCACCCCATCACTACACAGACAACACTGTCGCCCCCTCACTACACAGACAACACTGTCGCCCCCTCACTACACAGACACAACACTGTCACCCCTCACTACATAGACACAGCACTGTCACCCCTCACTACACAGGAACAACACTGTCACCCCTTGCTACACAGACACAACACTGTCACACCCTCACTACACAGACACAACACTGTCACCCCCTCGCTACACAGACACAGCACTGTCACCCCTCACTACACAGACACAGCACTGTCACCCCTCACTACACAGACACAGCACTGTCACCCCTCACTACACAGACACAGCACTGTCACCCCTCACTACATAGACAGCACTGTCACCCCTCACTACATAGACAGCACTGTCACCCCTCACTACATAGACAGCACTGTCACCCCTCACTACACAGACACAGCACTGTCACCCCTCACTACATAGACACAGCACTGTCACCCCTCACTACACAGACACAGCACTGTCACCCCTCACTACACAGGAACAACACTGTCACCCCTCACTACACAGACACAACACTGTCACACCCTCACTACACAGACACAGCACTGTCACGCCTCACTACACAGACACAGCACTGTCACCCCTCACTACACAGACACAGCACTGTCACCCCCTCACTACACAGACAACGCTGTCACCCCCTCACTACACAGACAATGCTGTCACCCCTCACTACACAGACACACCACTGTCACCCCTCACTACACAGACACAGCACTGTCACCCCCTCACTACACAGACACAGCACTGTCACCCCTCACTACACAGACACAGCACTGTCACCCCTCACTACACAGACACAGCACTGTCACTCCTCACTACACAGACACAGCACTGTCACCCCCTCACTACACAGACACAGCACTGTCACCCCTCACTACACAGACACAGCACTGTCACCCCATCACTACACAGACACAGCACTGTCACCCCATCACTACACAGACAACACTGTCGCCCCCTCACTACACAGACAACACTGTCGCCCCCTCACTACACAGACAACACTGTCGCCCCCTCACTACACAGACAACACTGTCGCCCCCTCACTACACAGACACAACACTGTCACCCCTCACTACACAGACACAGCACTGTCACTCCTCACTACACAGACACAGCACTGTCACTCCTCACTACACAGACACAGCACTGTCACCCCCTCACTACACTGACAACGCTGTCACCCCCTCACTACACTGACAACGCTGTCACCCCCTCACTACACTGACAACGCTGTCACCCCCTCACTACACAGACAATGCTGTCACCCCTCACTACATAGACACAGCACTGTCACCCCTCACTACACAGGAACAACACTGTCACACCCTCACTACACAGACACAGCACTGTCACCCCTCACTACACAGACACAGCACTGTCACCCCTCACTACACAGACACAGCACTGTCACCCCCTCACTACACAGACAACGCTGTTACCCCCTCACTACACAGACAATGCTGCCACCCCCTCACTACACAGACACAGCACTGTCACCCCTCACTACACAGACACAACACTGTCACCCCTCACTACACAGACACAACACTGTCACCCCTCACTACACAGACACAGCACTGTCACTCTCACTACACAGACACAACACTGTCACCCCCACTACACAGACACAACACTGTCACCCCTCACTACACAGACACAGCACTGTCACTCTCACTACAAGGATACGGAACGGCCCCCCATAATGTCCCGGGGCTCTCTGCTTCCCCTGGTCACATAGCAGCCAGGGTCCTTCACTCACCCACAGTTCTGCCGCCCCACACCCGCCGCGGAATCCTCCCTACAGCGCCAACTCCCCGGCCTCAGTGCGCGACGCCATCTTGGAACACTTCCTCCTTCCTCCGACAGGCAGGGCGTGACGTCAGCGGGCGCCTAGACTCACGTGACCAGCAACAGCGCGGCGCGCAGCGGGAGATACCACCAGTGACAGGAAAGTGGGGGGTGCTGGTGATGTTAGACGAATAGAAGCGGCGCCAGCTGTGGCAGGAAGTGAAGAGGGAGTTACTGGCTACGAATAAAAAAAAGCAGTTATAAGTAATTATCACGGGTATAGGAAATAAATTCCCAATGTAACAAGGTATACCAGGAAGATACCAACGGTGCTTGTATGAGAGAGAGAGCCATGTAAACTCATTGGTTAGACAGGGATGTTCCAAGTCCACTTGGACAAGACCAGGAGATACCAACTCTGATTGCCACAGGGACAGGGAAACAAAATAGGTTCTAACATTAATCAATACCTAGAACCACTAGGGAAGTTTAAAGTACTAAAAGAGATTAAAAAAAAAACCCTCTATAAAGCCTTGTTCACATTATAGGCGTTTTTGTAACATTTTAAGCGCAGGCGATTTTCAAAATCACCCTGAAAGTGCTTGTGCAATGTTTCGCTATGAGAGAGATCATATCAGAGCGGTTCGTTTGCGATCCAATTTGAAAAGCGGTGCTTGGGCCATTTTTGAGGCGATTTGCCTCAATGGAAGGTATAGGAAAAACGCAAAACGTTCACAAAATCGCTTTGGCAAGCGATTGTGTGAGCGTTTTTTTTTTTTAAATACATTGTCAAAAGACGGAAACGCTCTGCAAAAGTGCTTACAAAGACAGCCACAAAACCGAGGGAATGCACAGAAAATTGTGAAAAAAAAGCCTCCCGCGGACGGACACGTGAGCCCAACGCAATGTGAACAAGGACTTAAAGGAGTTATCAGGCATAAGGAGTAAAATAAGGGCTACTTACCCGGGGATTCGTCCAGCCCCAAGCTCCCAGCATGTCCCTCGCCGCAGCTCTCCCTGCAGCCGTTTGCCTCCTCTCCTTCCCGGTCTGCGGTGATGATGACGTCACCGCCGAGTGGACCGGAGGGTACGGCGCAGGCGCAGTACTGCACCTGCGCAGTACGCTTCGGTCCACGTGGCAGTGATTGACAGCGCTGCTCGCGCAGGCGCAGTACAGGCTGACCTCCAGGTTGGCCTGACGTCATCACCGCGGACCGGGAAGGAGAGGAGGTGAACGGCTGCGGGGAGAGCTGCGGCGAGGGACATGCTGGGAGCTTGGGGCTGGACGAAGCACCGGGTAAGTTGCCCTTATTTTACTCCTGATGCCTGATAACTCCTTTAAATAGCAATGCTAAATGTAATGTAGCCTTCAGGGCTCGTTCCCACTATCGCGAATCCGCATGCGTCCAATGCATGCGGATTCGCACATGTAATGCAAGTGGATGGGCCTGTTTCCACTGTAGCGTTGTTGAGGTGCGTTTTTTTCAGCGGTAAAAAAACGCACAAAAGAGCCAACGAATTCGCCTGCGAGTGGAATGCATGCGAATCGCCGCTAATGTATTTAATAGTAAAAACGCATGCGTTTGTTACATGCGTTTTTACCCGCGATTTCGCGTGCGATTTCGCACCTTTTTCAATTTTATTTTGCCCTGGCAGTGTCATGGTTAATTTCGCATTTCACCCTGCCATGCGAAATCGCGGTTAAAAACGCATGTGGAAACGCATCCGCATGCGTTTTTACAAGCGTCGGAATGCCGGCGAAATCGCGTCGCAACAGTGGAAACAAGCCCTAACAGAAGGCATTTGCAACAATTCAGCTTTAAAGGAATACTGTAGGGGGGTCGGGGGAAAATGAGTTGAACTTACCCAGGGCTTCTAATGGTCCCCCACAGACATCCTGTGACCGCACAGCCACTCACCGATGCTCCGGCCCCGCCTCCGGTTCACTTCTGGAATTTCAGACTTTAAAGTCGCTCCCGCTGATGTCACCAGGAGCGTACTGCGCAGACCCAGTATGGTCTGTGCCTGCGCAGTACGCTCCTGGTGACATCAGCGGGAGCGAGTAAACGACAACGCAAAAATCTATTAACCCTTCGCACACTCACATGCAAATGTTCAAACAAATGCATTCACAGATTCACTCATCCAGGCACAACTGTTATCCCTACAGCTAAATTAAAAGCCAGGGTTTTAGTTCACAGAAGAATGCATTCTTATGCTTAGTCACCTATACTGCGCAGAAGTACCCAGGTAAACATAGGTGTCCTAACTCTGGCCCTGTAACATGCATAGTGCAGACATGCAAACACATTCATTGCATCAAACCTATCAATGGATTAGGAGCACACATCCTAACTTCCTCTCCTGGGAAAGACGGTGCATCTTACCAATCGCACAAGGGAGCTAACGTTATGTGTCCATGTGCACCATGCGCACACACCAGCATAAGCTGTGTGCATGCTGACAAATACATACAGGGGAAGGAGGGAGTGCACTGAATTAGACCCTAGCCACAGGGGTCAGTAGTAAAATGGAAATACATATATCCAGGCACATCGCCTCTAGTTAGGACATCCATGTGCCTGGATATATGTATTTCCATTAAACGACAACGCAGGCGCAGTGGTTTTCAGACTTTAAAGTCTGAAATTCCAGAAGTGAACGGGAGGCGGGGCCGGAGCATCGGTGAGTGGCTGCGTGGGCACAGGATGTCTGCGGGGGACCATTAGAAGCCCCGGGTGAGTTCAACTCATTTTCCCCCGCCCACCCCCCCCCTTACAGTATTCCTTTAAAGTGAACCTAAATCGAACAAAACATGAATTTAACTTACCTGGTATTTTTGCCAGCCCCCTGCAGCTGCCCTGTGCCTGCGCCATCACTGAGTGATCCTCCAGCCCCCCGCTGTGCTCCTCCTTTTGGATGTGCGGCCCTAGGGGGATGGGAGTGCTCTGCGCAAGCGCAGTATACTTCCAGCAACAGGTGCTTAATTGTGGACGCACGATGCTGCATATGCACAGAGGCCGCTGAAAGAGGGACGCTGCGGGGGACTGGAGGCTTGCTCAATGATGGCGCGGGCACAGGGTGGCTGCAGGGGGCTAGTAGAAGGCCCCGATAAATTCCAATTTTTTTTTCTTTTTTCAATGTAGGTTCTCTTCAAAGAAAACCTTAACTTTTATATTTTTTTTTAAAGCCAGTTACTTGCCTGGAGCTTCTTTCAGCCCCCTGAAGTCTTCCTTGTCCCTCGCCGTCATTCCGTGCTGGTTCGCAAAGCCGCTGTCCCCCTACGATGGCCTCATACGCGGCCTCTTCATCGCACTCTCATGGTAAGGAGTGTTCTGTGCAGTAAGTAAAGATTGCTCCTGAGCATGCACAGTACGCTCCTAGCTGCGGGAGCAGAATAGAGAAGGCACACAACCAACATTGCATAGCATGCTTAGTGGGCTGCGGCTCACCCGGCTTACAGATGGGTACTGTGGAGGAAAAGCACAGTGTGGAATCATGGCAAGGAAGCATATTTTTTATAGTTAAGTCTCCCTTCAAGTAAGCAAATTTTATATCCCATTAAGCATCACTAATTCTAAAATATGCAAATTTTCTATTTTCACTTCTGAAAACATTGATCTGTATCCAGAAATACTAACATTCTATAGTTTAAACATCTTATTAAACAATATAAATGCATTATACATTTTATTAATTTAATTATTTTACTTTCCTGACTCCTGCTATATATATATATATACACTAGCTGGTCGCCCGGCGTTGCCCGGGTATGTAATTGGCTAGTGTTACCTCTGCCCACTTTTTCTAATCCTAACACACAATTATTCAAGGATGACCTAGTTTGTGAGCTTTGCGGTCTTTGGCATCACTAATTGGCATTGAAATGAAATAAATCTAATTGGCTGTGGCTCCACTCCTTTGAAAATCAATAGGTGAATTTTGATTAGCTTTTGTAGGCTCCACCCACTTTTCTGAATATTAATCCCAGTCACCCAGTGACCAACTGTGCAAAGTTTAAGAAACCAGCCATTGACAGAGTAAGAAATACAAAAGTTTGCTTTCTTAAAACAGAAAGAATTTGCGATAATTCAGGTAGCAGTGAGCTTAAAATGTCTCCCAGTGCATCACTGTTGAATATATGCAAATTAACCATTGTTACCCTTAAAAGCTAAACACACCTCCAGAACTGCTGGAATGAAATGATGTGTCAGTTTGTTAATTTGTACAGAGCCATAATAGTACAACATGCATACAGACTGTTTAGGATTGTTTGATCCTCATCAGTGCATGGCATGGATTAATTTGGCTCTATGCAGTAGGGCTTGTAACACCGAGAGGTACAGATTAACCAGCAAGCTCATGGTGACCCAGAACTCATTGGAGTGTGTAAGGGACTACAATGGTCCTAAAAGCCCCCTTACTAAGATGTTAAGAAAAACAAAAGTTTGCTTTCTTAAAACAGAAAAAATTAGCGATAATTCAGGTTGGAGTGAGCTTGAGATGTCTCCCAGTGCATCACTGCTGAATATATGCAAATTAACCATTGTGCACTTAGAAGCTAAACACACCTCCAGTGTAACAGTGTAAGAATGGCTGCAGTTTACATTTTCCAGTGAAATTTGTATTTGTCTCCACCCCTTTTTTGGTTATGGGAATAAAAAGTATCCTATACTTTATTCCAGGGAATGTACTATGTGTGTGCCAAATTTCAGTTTACATTCTAGCAGTGAAATTTGTATTTTCCTCCACCCACTGATGTCCTAATGTTACCCGGGTATGTATTTGGCTGCTGTTGGCTGTGGCCACTTTTTCTAACCCTAACACACAATTGTCAATAGTCAATGACCAAGTTTGTGAGATTTGTGGTCTTTGGCATGAATAATTTTCATTGAAATGAAACACATCTGATTCGCTGTTTGTGGCCCCACCCCTTTTCTAAATATTTAACCCCAGTCACCCAATGATCAACTGTACCAGGTTTGAGGCTTGTGCCATTAACAGTGCAAAAATGGCAGCAATTAAATATTTGCCTTGAAAATCAATAGGTGAATTGTGATGGGTTTTTGTAGGCTCCACCCACTTTTCTGAATATTAATCCCAGTCACCCAGTGACCAACTGTGCAAAGTTTTAGAACCCTACAATTAATAGTGTAAGAATGGCTGCAGTTTACATTTTCCCAGTGAAATTTGTGTTTGTCTCCGCACTGCCCAGGTATGTATTTGGCTGGTGTTGGCTCCGCCCACTTTTTCTAACCCTAACACAAAATTACTTAATGACCAAGTTTGTGAGCTTTGCGGTCTTTGGCATCAATAATTTGCATTGAAATAAAATAAATCTGATTGGCTGTGGCTCCACCCCTTTTCTGAATTTGAACCCCAATCACCCAATGGCCAACTGTACCAGGTACAGGTGATTAACAGTGCAAGAGGCTTGCGCCATTAACAGTGCAAGAATGGCATCAATTAAATATTCCCCTTAAAGATTAATAGGTGGATTTTGATTGGCTTTTGTAGGCTTCACCCACTTTTCTGAATATTAATCTCAGTCACCCAGTGACCAAATGTGCAAAGTTTGAGAACCCTACCATTAATAGTGTAAGAATTGCTGCAGTTTACATTTTCTCAGTGAAATTTGTATTTGTCTCCGCCTACTGATGTCCCGGCATTGCCCGATTATGTATTTGGCTGGTGTTGGCTGCGCCCACTTTTCCTAACCCTAACACACAATTAATCAATTACTCAATGACCAAGTTTGTGAGCTTTGTGGTCTTTGGCATCAATAACCTGCATTAAAATGAAACCAATCAGATTGGCTGTTTGGGGTTCCACCCCCTTATATAAATTTAAACCCCAGTCACGCAATGATCAACTGTACCAGGTTTGAGGCTTGTGCCATTAACAGTGCAAGAAAGGCAGCAATGAAATATTCCCCTGAAAAACCAATAGGTAATTTTTGATTGTTTTTCGTAGGCTCCACCCACTTTTCTGAATATTAATCCCAGTCACCCAGTAACCAACTGTGCAACGTTTGAGAACCCTACCATTAACAGTGTAAGAATGGCTGCTGTTTACATTTTCCCAGTAAAATTTGTCTCCGCCCACTTATGACCCTGCGTTGCCCGCTTATGTATTTGGCTGGTGTTGGCTGTGCCCACTTTCCTAACCCTAACACACAATTAATCAATTACTCAATTACCAAGTTTGTGAGCTTTGCGGTGTTTGGCAACAATAATTTGCATTGGAATGAAACAAATCTGATTAGCTATTTGTGGCTCCACCCCCTTTCTGAAATTGAACCCCAGTCACCCAATGATCAACTATACCAGGTTTGAGGCTTGTGCCATTAACAGTGCAAGAATGGCAGGTTTGAGGCTTGTGCCATTAACAATGCAAGAATGGCAGAAATATTCCCCTTGAAAATCAACCAACTGTACAAAGTTTGAGAACCCTACCATTAACAGTGTAAGAAAAACAAAAGCGTGCTTTCGTAAAACAGAAAGAATTTGCGATAATTCAGGTTGGAGTGAGCTTGAGATGTCTCCCAGTGCATCATTATTGAATATATGCAAATTACCCATTGTTACCCTTAAAAGCTAAACACACCTCCAGAACTGCTAGAATGCAATGATGTGTCAGCTTGTTAACTAATTTGTACAGAGCTATAATAATCCAACATGCATACAGACTGTTTTGGATTGTTTGATCCTCATCAGTGCATGGCATGGATTACTTTGGCTCTATGCAGTAGGGCTTGTAACACTGAGAGGTACAGACTAACCAGCAAGCTCATAGTGACCCAGAACTCATTGGAGTGTGTAAGGGACTACAATGGTCCTAAAAGCCCCCTTACTAAGATGTTAAGAAAAACAAAAGTTTGCTTTCTTAAAACAGAAAGAATTTGCGATAATTCAGGTTAGAGTGAGCTTGAGATGTCTCCTAGTGCATCACTGCTGAATATATGCAAATTAACCATTCTACCCTTAGAAGCTAAACACACCTCCAGTGTAACAGTGTAAGAGTGGCTGCAGTTTACATTTTCCAGTGAAATTTGTATTTGTCTCTTTTTGGTTATGAGAATAAAAAGTATCCTATACTTTATTCCAGGTAATGTACTATGTGTGTGCCAAATTTCATTCAAATCCGTTCAGCCGTTTTTGCGTGATCGAGTAACAAACATCCAAACATCCAAACATCCGAACTTTCCCATTTATTATATTAGTAGGATTATACAAATTTCAGTTTCCTACTCTCAGTTTCTACTTCGTACTAAACATCTAGGAATAGGGTTTGGTCCAGTGCTAAATAATATCCAAATAGTTCACAGTGACCCAGAACCACTTGTAAAGAATAAAGGGTTAAAACAGATCAAAAAGTGCTCTATTTAAAAAGCACTGCTAAATATAATTTTGTCTTGATAAAACAGAAGATATTTGTGACAATTCAGCTTTAAGCGAACAGCTGTGGTTTCCCATGATGCATCACTCATGAATATGCAAATCATGGGAACCACAGTTGCTCACTTAAAGAGGAGCTGTTAGGTATAAGGTCTCAGAGAAAATAAACACATATATCAGTAGCTAAATATTGGCTGTACTTACATTACATATGCATTTCACTGTCCACGTTTGTACTTCACAGAATGTTTATATAGTATTTGCAGAGAATGATGCTCCTGACAGCTCATGGCAGGTTCCATGTTTGTCTGTCTCCTATGAAGCCAAATGTGATGTCATATCCTCCCTGCTTCCTGATGATTCGACTCACAGAAAACCTCGTAATGAATAACACTACTGTGCAGTGAATATTAATTAGCCATGTGGCTAGGAACAATAGCGGACTCCTGCAGAGTACTCTGCCCAGAGATTTATCAGTGCTGTCGGCTGGGCTGCATTACAAGCTGCTGTAACTTGATCCTGTAACTTCTCACTAGCAGCCGAGGGGAGGGCCCCAGAATGCTTTGCAGTATGCTTTGCAGTATGGTATGCGGCCTCTCGGCCTCTTAAGAGCTTGGGTCTAACAGCCTTGCTGATAAGCACACATCAAAAGTAAGAGAGATTTTTAACTTCAGTATTGCCTTTTTGGCTTCCTTCTAAACTGTTTAACACAGGAGAATAGAGGTTTAAATTAGCTTTTGCAGCCTGACAGTTACTCTTTAAGGCTGAATTGTTGAAATTACCTTCTGTTTTAAAGGAGGCAAAATTACAATTTTCATTTCTTTTTAATAGCCGACTTTTTGGTCTCTTTTAGGCCTTTTTTTATTTTTCTTATGGGTCACCATAATCTTTAAAAGAGAAACTCCGACCAAGAATTGAACTTTATCCCAATCAGTAGCTGATACCCCCTTTTACGTGAGAAATCTATTCCTGTTCACAAACAGACCATCAGAGGGCTCTGTATGGCTGGTATAGAGGTGAAACCCCTCCCACAAGAAAAGTACTTACTCTTGGCAGTTTCCTGTCTGTGAACCTTGCTGCATTGTGGGAAACAGCTATTTCCAACTGCCAAAAAAGCATGCAGCAGCTAAATCACCTGCCAACAGTAAAAATGTCCCCATGTAATAAATGTTAGAATGTAAATCAGGGATTTAAAAGATTTTACAATGGGCAAACACTGACTAAATCATTTATACATAATTATTGTAAAAATGAAGCACTTTTTTTCATTACATTAATTTCACTGGAGTTCCTTTTTAACCACTTAAGGACCGCCCCCAGCCGATGGGTGGCGGCAAAGACCGGGCCTAAGCGACTGCAATACGCCCATCGGCGGGGGCGGCAGCGGGCGTGGTTATGCGGCGATCGCGTCATTTGTGACGCGATCAGCTGCCGGCGACTGGCTCCGCCCCCCTCATGCTGTAACCCGCCGGCCGTTCGGAAGCGACGGCGGGGTACTAGCACCCAGATCGCCGTATGACACGTGTATAATAGGCTTTGTAATGTATACAAAGCCTATTATACAGGCTGCCTCCTGCCCTGGTGGTCCCAGTGTCCGAGGGACCACCAGGGCAGGCTGCAGCCACCCTAGTCTGCACCCAAGCACACTGATTTCCCCCCCCCTGCCCCCTGATCGCCCACAGCACCCCTCAGACCACTGTTTGCACCCAGTCACCCCCCTAATCACCCATCAATCACCCCTGTCACTATCTGTCAACGCTATTTTTTTTTAACCCTAAACTGCCCCCTGCTCCCTCCTGATCACCCCCTCACACACCCCTCAGATTCTCCCAAGACCCTCCCCCCCCCCCCAGACCCCCCCTGTGTACTGTATGCCTCTATCCCCCCTGTAATAACCCACTGATCACCTGTCAATCACTGTCGAAAACCCATCAATCACCCCCTGTCACTGCCACCCATCAATCAGCCCCTAACCTGCCCCTTGCGGGCAATCTGATCATCCACCCACACCAATAGATCGCCCGCAGTTCCAACATCAGATCACCTCCCAAGTGCAGTGTTTACATCTGTTCTCTCCTCTAAACACCCACTAATTACCCATCAATCACCCATCAATCACCCCCTATCACCACATGTCACTGTTACCCATCAGATTAGACCCTAATCTGCCCCTTGCGGGCACCCAATCACCCGCCCACCCACTCAGATTGCCCTCAGACCCCCCCCCTTATCAATTCGCCAGTGCATTATTTACATCTGTTCTTCCCTGTAATAAGCCACTGATCACCTGTCAATCACCCATCGATCTCCCCCTGTCACTGCCACCCAACAATCACCCCCTGTCACTGCCACCCATCAATCAGCCCCTAACCTGCCCCTTGCGGGCAATCTGATCACCCACCCACACCATCAGATTGCCCCAGACCTACCCTCAGATCACCTCCCAAGTGCAGTGTTTACATCTGTTCTGCCATCTAATCACCCACTGATCACCCATCAATCAGCCCCTGTCACTGATACCCATCAGATTAGACCCCTATCTGCCCCTAGGGCACCCAATCACCCGCCCACACCCTCAGAACGCCCTCAGACCCCAGCCCTGATCACCTCGCCAGTGCATTGCTTGCATCTATTTCCTCCCTCTAATCACACCTTGAGACACCCATCAATCACCTCCTGTCACCACCTGTCACCCCCTAGCACACCTACCCATCAGATCAGGCCCTAAGTTGCCCCGTGTGGGCTCCTGATCACTCGGCCAAACCCTCAAATCCCCCTCCTTCCGATCACCTCCCCAGTGCATTGATTGCATCTATTTTCCCCTCTAACCACCCCCTGAGACACCCATCAATCACCTCCTGTCACCCCCCTAGCACTCCTATCCATCAGATCAGGCCCAATACAACCTGTCATCTAAGAGGCCACCCTGCTTATGACCGGTTCCACAAAATTTGCCCCCTCATAGACCACCTGTCATCAAAATTTGCAGATGCTTATACCCCTGAACAGTCATTTTGAGAAATTTGGTTTCCAGACTACTCACGGTTTTGAGCCCGTAAAATGCCAGGGCAGTATAGGAACCCCACAAGTGACCCCTTTTTAGAAAAAAGACACCCCAAGGTATTCTGTTAGGTGTATGACGAGTTCATAGAAGATTTTATTTTTTGTCAAACGTTAGCAGAAATTGATTTTTATTGTTTTTTTCACAAAGTGTCACTTTTCACTAACTTGTGACAAAAAATAAAATCTTTTCCTTAAACCTAACGGAATGCCTTGGGGTGTCTTCTTTCTAAAATTGGGTCACTTGTGGGGTTCCTATACTGCCCTGGCATTTTAGGGGCCCTAAACCGTGAGGAGTAGTCTAGAAAACAAATGCCTCAAAATGACCTGTGAATAGGACGTTGGGCCCCTTAGCGCACCTAGGCTGCAAAAAAGTGTCACACATATGGTATCGCCGTACTCAGGAGAAGTAGTATAATGTGTTTTGGGGTGTATTTTTATACATACCCATGCTGGGTGGGAGAAATCTCTCTGTAAATGGACAATTGTGTGTAAAAAAAATAAAAAAATTGTCATTTACAGAGATATTTCTCCCACCCAGCATCTGTATGTGTAAAAATACACCACAAAACACATTATACTACTTCTCCTGAGTACGGCGGTACCACATGTGTGGCACTTTTTTGCACCCTAAGTGCGCTAAGGGGCCCAAAGTCCAATGAGTACCTTTAGGATTTCACAGGTCATTTTGCGACATTTGGTTTCAAGACTACTCCTCACGGTTTAGGGCCCCTAAAATGCCAGGGCAGTATAGGAACCCCACAAATGACCCCATTTTAGAAAGAAGACACCCAAAGATATTCCGTTAGGAGTATGGTGAGTTCATAGAAGATTTTATTTTTTGTCACAAGTTAGCGGAAAATGACACTTTGTGAAAAAAACAATTAAAATCAATTTCCGCTAACTTGTGACAAAAATCTTCTATGAACTCACCATACTCCTAACAGAATACTCTGGGGTGTCTTCTTTCTAAAATGGGGTCATTAGTGCGGTTCCTATACTGCCCTGGCATTTTAGGGGCCCTAAACCATGAGGAGTAGTCTTGAAACCAAATGTCGCAAAATGACCTGTGAAATCCTAAAGTTACTCATTGGACTTTGGGCCCCTTAGCGCAGTTAGGGTGCAAGAAAGTGCCACACGTGGTATCGCCGTACTCAGGAGAAGTAGTATAATGTGTTTTGGGGTGTATTTTTACACATACCCATGCTGAGTGGGAGAAATATCTCTGTAAATAGACAATCGTGTGTAAAAAAAAATAAAAAAATTGTCATTTTTCGGAGATATTTCTCCCACCCAGCATGGGTATATGTAAAAATACACCACAAAACACATTATACTACTTCTCCTGAGTACGGCAATACCACATGTGTGGCACTTTTTTGCAGCCTAACTGCGCTAAGGGGCCCAAAGTCCAATGAGCATCTTCAGGCTGTACAGGGGTGCTTACAATTAGGTACCCACCAAAATGCCAGGACAGTGAACACACCCCACAAATGACCCCATTTTGGAAAGTAGATACTTCAAGGTATTCAGAGAGGAGCATAGTGAGTCCGTGGCAGATTTCATTTTTTTTTTTTGTCGCAAGTTAGAAGAAATGGAAACTTTTTTTTTTTGTCACAAAGTGTAATTTTCCGCTAACTTGTGACAAAAAATAAAATCTTCTATGAACTCACCATGCCTCTCACTGAATACTTTGGGATGTCTTCTTTCCAAAATGGGGTCATTTGGGGGGTATTTATACTATCCTGGAATTTTAGCACCTCATGAAACATGACAGGTGGTCAGAAAAGTCAGAGATACTTCAAAATGGGAAAATTTACTTTTGGCACCATAGTTTGTAAACGCTATAACTTTTACCCAATCCAATAAATATACACTGAATGTTTTTTTTTTATCAAAGACATGTAGCAGAATAACTTTCGCACCTAAATGTATAGGAAATTTTACTTTATTTGAAAAATGTCAGCACAGAAAGTTAAAAAAGTCATTTTTTGACAAAATTCATGTCTTTTTTGATGAATATAATAAAAACTAAAACTCGCAACAGCAATCAAATAGCACCAAAAGAAAGCTGTATTAGTGACAAGAAAAGGAGGTAAAATTCATTTAGGTGGTATGTTGTATGACCAAGCAATAAACTGTGAAAGCTACAGTGGTCTGAATGGGAAAAAAAAGGCTCTGATCCTTAAGGAGCAAAAAGACTGTAGTCCTCAGGTGGTTAAGGTATTATATTGTACTGGACAAAGCCTTACACCAAAGTTATTGTTTTTTTTTTTTTGTTTTGTTTTTTGTAGATCTGATTTGAATTGGTGAGGAGTAATGAGGTTGAAATAATAAGCATGCTGGGTTGCTGTGATACTATAGAATTTGTTAGTTGAAGGCTTATCGTACAGCAGGGAATCAAGATGTGCAGCTCTGCTTTCAGTGACATAATAAGATAATTTGCATACTCAGGTGTGAAGCATTATGGGAAAGCACAGATAGGCAGGGAACACACTTGACTGTTTTCATGTGTTTTCTTTCTGTGCCCTTAGTTCATCAAACGCCGCCACCGCCAATATAATGGCATATTTGCAGAGCAAACTTTTATGCAAATATATGCAGCTTAAAAAACAACTAATCAATTTAAACCTGGGTTCAAATTGATTGGTCCATTTTCAAACTGCATACATTTGCATCAACTCGGAAGAATTTGCATTTTGTTGATCATCCCTAAAGGTGCGTACACACACAGATGCGATGATAGTCGTTTGAAACGATCGTTCCCCAATCATTTCAAACAACGATCGTTTAAAAAAAAACTCCAACGATCATGAAGTCAAACGATGGACGAACTAGATAGTTAAAAACGAAAGATCTGCCTTGGTGGATTTTTTTAAACGACGATTGTTTGCAAAACTAGTACATCGTTAGAAAACGGTCGTTCGTACTAGGTATGAAATGGCCATTTAGTTATATCTCCATAGAACTTTTCATTGTAATGCGCAAGCGCAACACGTGGTTTTCGTTATTTAACATTCGTTCTATGAATGTGTCCTGTGATTATACCAAAATTGTAATTTTACTGGACACTAAAACAGGACAAAGTGTTTTTTTAATGTGTTTTCAATGCTGTTTTATCTAAATGCTCTACCTAAATACCTACAGTATGAGTTCTCGTACTGTTATGTAATATACGTAACGTTAGTTTTATAGTGTAACATACATTTTGAACCTTTCGTTACGTGCGGGCGGAACTTCCTATGATGTCACTTCCAGGAACAGTATGTGACATCTTCACTGTACAGAAGATATAATAATGGCTAGACGTGAGCCCGTCGCAGAAAACACACATTTTTCTGTATTCTACTGTGACGTTGTTCTGGATCGTTAATTTACGAAAGATCAGACTTTTAAAAACTACTTTTGCTTAAGTCGTTCTTTCATCAATTAAAAGATCGTTCGTCGTTCACAATGAACGATTGTTGTCGTATGTGTGTACGTATCTTAAGGCCTCTTTAGGCAGTAAAATGCCTCTCAAACTCTCACAACTAGGGATGATCACAGATATGCAAATTGTTCCAAGTTGATGCAAATTTATGCAAATGTTTCTGCAAATGTATGCTGCTTGAAAATGGACCAATCAATTTAAACCTGGGTTTAAATTAATTGGTCCATTTTCAAGCTGCATATATTTGCATAAAAATGTGCATAATTTCAGAACAATTTGCATCTTATTGATCATCCCTACTAACAACTGTTCTCTGCTGCGTGATAACTGCTCACTGCTGCCTGGTAACTGCTTGTTGAGCACACAGTTCAAATGCCCTTCGAAAAGAGGCCTAAGGGATGTTTTCCATGAGCAGCTGAACTGTGTGCTCAGCAAGCAGTTAAGGCAGCAGTAAGCAGCTATCGCTTCTCGGCCTTTTGGCTAAGATCATGTGTAGTGGTCTTTAGCCGAGAGGTTTCCGAAACCCTGGGTCACTCGGCCTTCAGTCTTGCGGCTGTTGTTGCTATTGGGTGGCCTGGGGCGGAGGTTAACGGGGAGGGAACGCCTCGCCAGTGCTGCCTTCGGGTAGTGCTGGTGGAGGTGCCAACGTCTGTGTGACAATGGACGGAGATGTAGGTGCGGACAGGGCGGACGAGGCTATGGGGGATACCGATCCCCTGTTTTCAGGGTATGAGGTCCCCGATTACGCCAAAATCAAGGGCGGCATTCGTTTCCAGTACGAGGAGGACAAGCGGAATGGAAGAGATCTCAAGGCGTTGCTTGAGATCCTGGAGGAAGTGTTTGGGCTGTACACCCGAGAGATGATGGCAATCCTGGACTATCATAGAAGAGGCATCTATGATATTGTGGTTCTGACGGAGGCTATCTACAGGGACTTGTTGGTGGCTGTAAGAAGGTTGGCTGGAGATCCGAGACTAGATGGTATCCGGATCATTCCTCATTATGAGGATAAAATGCTCTTGGTGGTGAAGATGTACTCACCTCATTTGCCCTGTTCAGACGTGGTGACCTTTCTGCGGAGGTTTTGTGCAGAGGTAGAAGTTGCTGGCAAAGTCCTGAACGAGTTTGGGGTGTGGACCTCAAAGTGGAGGTTTCTGGTGAAATTTAGAGGAGAGGTACGTCCGCCTGCTAGATTTAAGATCGGGAGAGTGAACTGTGATGTGTTCTTTTCTGGGATGAACTCTTTTTGTCGCCGGTGTAAGAAGTATGGTCACACTAAGGAGAGATGTGAGAAGAGATTCTGCTCTAATTGTGATAGTGATGATCATGAGTACCCACAGTGTCCGCAAGGAAAGGTGTGCAACCTGTGTGGGAGTGTTGGACATTTTTATGTGAATTGTCCTATGAAAAAAGACCGGCGGCAGAGGAAAGAGAAGAAACATCAGGAAGAACCAAGAGATGGCAGCCAGGAAGATCCAAGAGACGATAGCCAGGAAGAGACAAGAAAGGATAGCCAGGAAGAACCACAGGAAGAACCGCAAGGTGAGGAATCGCAAGAAGGAGTGCAGGAGGAACCTATGACAGAGGAGCGGGTGGATCCTGTTTCTTTTAGTCATGGTGCGGTTAAGAGGAAAGAGGTGCCTGGGGAAAGTGATAGTGGTGATCCCAAGTCAACTGAGGGTAGGGTGCAGCCCGAAGAGAAGAAAAAGAGGAGACCATTCATGGAAGAGTCGAGTCAAGGTTTCCGTGGAGTAAAAGAACATAGATTTACTGAAAGAGAGAAAGCTATGCATAGTGTGGTAATTGAAAACTATAATGAAGGTCAGATGGATGGATACTTGACTGATGCGAACATTCTTGTTGATAATTATGAGGATCAGGAAATTGTAAAAGAAGCAAGAGTTAAAGCTGTTCGTATGTTGAGAAAAAAGAAGGAGATCCTTTTTGAGGATTATTGTTTTCCAGTATGGTTACGAGAAAAAGTACGGAAATATTTTGAGGAGGACTCGATGTTCTACCAGGACATAAGACTAATAGATGCGTCTATATTATATTTTTATAGGAATTGGTGGCTAACCTTGGTGATGGTAAATAAGTAAAATAAAATTAAAGAAAATAAAATTATAGAGCCAATGATGCAAAGGGTTTTAATATACCGATTGGTATAGAAGGTCGGAACTCATTGCAGATGCCTGGGGTGTCTGACGTTGAGTATTTTAGCTGAGGCTAATAAAAAAAAAAAAAAAAAAAAAATCTGTTCTTGAGGTTTTTTGGGGGGACCTGGAGGGATGGCACTGTGGCAGGGTGTCCTTCCTGGTCGTAATTCCCAGGAGCTGATTGAATGGATCTATACCATGGTTGAGGCTGAATAGCTGAGGGCTTTGCTTAGGCGTACTGCCCCTGGAAGCGGCGCTCCAGGTGCACCTGAAAAAACCTGAGATGTGGCAGATCTCAGGTGGAAGTAGGGTGCTTTGGTCTGTACTGCCCATATGCATCGCCAACTAACGCAGCTCCCCGGCCTTTTGGCTAGGGAGAGTGCGGAATTTTTATCACTCCGGCCGCAAGGTCGGGGCCAGCTTGCTGGTACCGGGGACTTCGGTTCCCACCTGGCTCCCTCTCGGGGGAGCCACGGACCATGTGGATGGCCGCGTGGCCCAGGCCCTGTGGGCAACCACAGGGCAGTCCAGGGTCCTCCAGCCCTTTGGGTGTTGGAGGATGCCGCCAGTGTCCTCCGACTCTCGGGTTGGAGGATGCTTAGTACCCCCTGCGCCGATGGCAAAGGGGGATAAGTTCCCTTCGGGGAACACCGGAAGGGCCCTGCTGTATTGTGGGGCCCGTGGCTACTCATGCACGTTTTGTGGGGGTGCTTTAGGGCACTCACGCTTTTTCCGTGCACGGGGCTAATAGCCTTGCTTACCCGGGACTCCTGTTGCATGCAACAGGAGCCAAGACAAGCTAAACAAAAAAAAACAAAAGCAGTAAGCAGCTATCAGGCAGCAGCAAGCAGTTGGGAGAGACATTTCACTGCCTATCAACTACTTGTGGAGAAGAGGCCCGAAGTAAGCAATGCTTTATGTAAGCAGCTAGAGGCATGTTGGATGAAAGTAGCCTCAGCACTGAGCTTCTCTCCACACATTTCCAAGCTAGGCTATAGTTTTTCTTAAATGCCACATCTGCTGAAAACTAACAACATAGGGAAATTCATGTCAATTTTTTTATCCTACTTCCTACTAATCCTACTAATATAATAAATGGGAAAGTTCGGATGTTTGGATGTTTGTTACTCGATCACACAAAAACGGCTGAACGGATTTGAATGAAATTTGGCACACACATAGTACATTACCTGGAATAAAGTATAGGATACTTTTTATTCCCATAACCAAAAAGAGACAAATACAAATTTTACTGGAAAATGTAAACTGCAGCCATTCTTACACTGTTACACTGGAGGTGTGTTTAGCTTCTAAGGGTAGAATGGTTAATTTGCATATATTCAGCAGTGATGCACTGGTAGACATCTCAAGCTCACTCCAACCTGAATTATCGCAAATTCTTTCTGTTTTAAGAAAGCAAACTTTTGTTTTTCTTAACATCTTAGTTAGGGGGCTTTTAGGACCATTGTAGTCCCTTACACACTCCAATGAGTTCTGGGTCACCATGAGCTTGCTGGTTAGTCTGTACCTCTCAGTGTTACCAGCCCTACTGCATAGAACCAAATTGTTCTATGCCATGCACTGATGAGGATCAAACAATCCGAATCAGGCTGTGCATCGCCGCTCGGCCTTTTGGCTGCGATCAGGGGTAAAACCTTGGTTGTGGTCGGAAGGGCTTAGCGAGAGGACTTCCTTTTGGGGGTCCTAGGAAAAACAGAGAGGCGAAGGAGGGAGCCATGGCGGACTGGCAGAATTTGCGCAGCTCCATAAAGGTGGAGGTTGCTAGAGACCAGATCGGGAGTGTCAGCCTGAGAGATGTGGTGTCGGATGTGATGTTCAAGATATTCAATGTCCAGGTAACGGATCTACATTCGGTTCAAGATTTTGTTCATTTGGGTTTATTTTGTTTTACGTTTCATTCCGAGGAAACCTGCATTGCTGTGTATGAAAACTGGAAATTTAAAGCTTTCTCAGCGGACTATGCCATCCTGAGGAAGATGTCGGTGGAACTTTGCTTTGATCCTGGAGTGAAGGAACTTACTGTACACTGCTACAACCCCTACATGGAGGAGTATGTGGTGAGGACTTTTCTTTTGAGATTTTGTTCTGAAGTCAGCGAGGCTCAGAGGCTGTACAACCCATTTGGTTGCTACAGGAGCAAGCTGAAATACAAAGTTAAATTGCTTCCAGATGCAGATGGCTATGGCGGCACGGTGCACCCCCCAGCTTCCTTCCATGTGGCTGGGGAGAGATGCACCATTTACTATCAGGGCCAGCCTAAGTACTGTAGGGGGTGTTTTGAGTACGGGCACATAAGATCAGAGTGTTACAATAAGATGTGTTGCCGGATATGTAAGGAGAGGGGCCACCAGGCGTCTGCGTGCCCTGCACCCCGAGTGTGTGATCTGTGCGGGGTGGGGGGTCACATGGCCCGGAACTGTACTAAGAACAAGGGACGCAGACTGTTCTCATATGCTGGGGTTGTGAAGGGGGAGGTGGGAGGATTGTTTGCTGGGTGGGTGAAAAAGACTCCGTTCTCTGTTTGTGTTATTGACAATACTGTATCTGATAATGTTGCTACTAATGTTGCTGAGGAGCGGATGGAGGCGTCCGGGCCGGTGGCAGAGGAGGGCGGAGGTTCTGTGGCCGGCTTGGCGTCTCACGTGACTGCTGAAGAGAGTG